>NW_006159458.1:5485580-5491477 GCF_000334495.1 Tupaia belangeri chinensis | reverse complement strand
TGTGTGTGCATGCCCAAGATCCTGAGAGGAGAATGGAGGAGAAGGGATTGTGGCATGACCATCCCCCCTGGGGGGTGATTTCTCACTTTCTGTTTCTCTGTCTCTCTCTGTCTGGCAAGCGCACGTGTCCTATAGCAAAAACCTCTCCAAAAAAAACTCTTGGTTCCTTTTAGTAGAGGGTGATATTTTTAAATAGAGATCTTTGTGCTAAGTCTGCCCCTTATAAAAACATACACACATAATTATTTCTGCCTCTCTCTCCACATATTGAAAACCATGATTAAATAGATACTTCAAACCCTAATCCAATATTATAAATTTCTTCTAATTTTTTCTTTTTTCCATTTGCACTCTCCTTCTTTGATACTGAGGAACATAGCTCCCAGTATCTTTCATTTATTTACTTATTTTATAAAGTCTCCATATAAACAACTTCTCATTACACCACTGTCTACTGACACAGATGTTTTCTTCACCACAAAATCCCAAACTAGGCTGCCCACCTGGTGAAAATTCCCTTCTCATCCTATTTGGAGTGCAGCAGCTCCACGCTCTAGCCATTCTAGTATCATTGCTTACTCCAGTCTCTAAATCCTAATTTGTTCATCCTTTTAATGGAATTTGGACAGAATTGTTTAGGAAAAGGAACAAAGTGAATGTAGAGCCTTTAGATGTTTGAATTAAATCATACAATTCTTTTTTATTTGTGGGCTTACTGAAAAATAATTAGTTGTGAGGCTAGCAGGTGACGTACTGGTTAAGGCACTGGACTCCCACATGGCCAACTGTGGTTTGAATCCTGGACCTGGTGGTTTCAAATTCACACCAGGTGCATATGCATGCATACCCAAAATCCTGAGAGGAGAATGGAAGAGAAGGGATTGTAGCATAGGCATTCCCTCTGTGGATGATATTTCACTTTCTCTTTCTCTCTCTGTCTCTCTGTCTCTCCAGTGAGTGCATGTGCCCTATAGCAAAAATCTCTCTATAAATAAATAAATAAATAGTAGTTCTAAGATAATTCATCTTAAACTAGAATAATTAACAATAGGCCTAAGAGTAAGAGAAAGTGATTTTACTCTTTCTTTCCTAATTGCAATGAGTAAAATTTCCACCATGTCTTTTAACTTCTATGAAAAAAAATCCATGAATCCAGCCAAGAAACGACACTGTCACTCACAATGTCAGTGGTTCTTAAAATTTTTAGAGTCGGGATCACATCTAGGATTATAATGGATCCTTTTCCCCAGGATGTTCACACACTTGTTTGCTTATAAGAATCTTAACTGACTGGTGACTTATTATATACATATTATGTATTATGACTATATACTATTCTATGACTATACATTATGTATTATAACTACTCCAAAACTGTTAGATGCTGATGATAGAGCATTTTGAAGTTATGTCAAAGGGTCCACAATCAGCATGTTACAAGTTTCTGTTCTTTGTGAAAGGACTACTAAATTCTTTAAGATTACTCCATCTTCTAAGAATTTCTATCAGATTCAGGCTAAATAACTTGCACATTGAGTCAGTCATGCTATCTATGTACAAAAGACAGTGTTAAAATATGGGCAGCTAAGTCATGAAATAGGCAATAAACACATGAAAACATGTTCAATCTGATGAGTATCAGAGAAGTGTACTTTAAAATCACAATGAGATATTATGATTCATTCAATAAATTAGCAAATATTATGAGTCCAACAATGCCAGTGTTAGCAAGATGTGGATTAGTGGAAACTCCATGCACTACTTGTGAGAGTATAAATTGACATGGCTTTTGGAAACAATTTGACATTTTTAGTAATGGTAATATAAACACTCTAAACCAGAAAATTCATTTGTAGGTCTACAGCCTAAAGAAAAAAATTATAAGATTATACAAGAATATACATAGCACTGTTTCCACTAACAAAATAATGGAAACAACTCAAAGTTTCATCAGTGGAAGAGTGAATAACTAAATGGTGGTGTACAATATGGTAGTGAAGATGATTGATTTACAGTTAAACAACATGGTGAATCTCACAAGTATAATGTTAAGTCAAAAAAGTTAAGAAAGTAGAAGGGAGAAGAGTGTGAGGAAAGAAATTAAAGAGAAAAATAGAGAGACAAGACATTCATGGGACACAGAAATGGATTATGATCTGTTGATGGTAATGTGTATAGTATCCTCAACTGGATTGGTATGAAGTGTATTCACATTGGGTAAATTAACTTTACAAGCTAAAGAGTGAACTTTATTGAATGTACAAAATAAATGGAAATATTTTTAAATCCTCCCCAACGGGGGAAAAAAAAACACAAAAAAACCCAAGAGGTTTGTGTGTATGTGTGCCCAAATCCCAAGAAGAGAATAGAGGAGAAGGGACTGTAGTGTGGCCATCTCCCTGGGGGATAATTTCTCACTTTCCCTTTCTCTCGCTTTCTGTCTCTCCAGCAAGCACACATGCCAAAAATCAAAAATAAATTAATAAATAAGAAATAGAGACATCTAACCCCAGTCAGACTGGCAAAGATTAGGTAGGTAGGTAGGCAGGTAGGTAGGTAGGTAGGTAGATAGATAGATAGATAGATAGATAGATAGATAGATAGATGATAAATTGATACATGCTGGGAGGAATGTGATGAAAGGAAAACCCTCCTATACTGTTGTTAGGAATGTAAATTGGTCCAGCCACTGTGGAGAACAATATGGAGGTTCCTCAAAGACCTTCAAACAGAACTACCATATGCTCCAACAATTCCACTCCCAAAGGATAGAAGGAAACTCAGAAAACTTCTTGCACACCCATGTTTATTGCAGCATTATTCACAATTGCTAAGACACGAAGCCAAATAAAATGTCCATGAACAGATTAATGGATTGGAAAAGTGTGGCACAGATACTCTGGAATACTACTCAGCCATAAAATTAAGACAACCCTCCATCTGATAGAAAGTGGATGAATACACAAGATTTACTGCTGAGTGAAGCAAGACAGACTATGAAAGAGAGAAATTGTATGTCACTACTTAACATCAGCCCTCTATGGTGGAAATTGAGAGATGAGAGGATATAGAAGCATGGAAAATTGTTACAGATTCTGGCAACAATAGGGGAAGAGGGTGAGAGAAGGGGGAAAGTATAAGGAAAGAAATTAAGGAGAAAAATAGAGAGGCAAGACATTTATAGGACACAGAAATGGGTTATTATCTGTTGACGATAATGTGTTTTGTATCCTCAACTGTACTGGTGTGAAGTGTATTCATGTTAGGTAAATTCAACTGACAAGCAAAGTGATGTATAGTAATTAAATGTATAAAATTTTTAAAAGTTGAAATGGGATAATTTACTGCTGAGAATAAATTGAAGCTTCAATATTTTGAAAAAAATAAAGAAAAAGAACAACAGTAGATATCAGAGACTGTATGGGGTGGAGTGGCAGGGTGGGATGAAGAAAGGACTTGGATGAAAAAAGATTAACAGACACAGGAACTCATTTAACAACATGAATAGGTTATGAACAGTGTACTACAACAAAATTTTAAAAAGGGCATTGACAATCTAATGTGTACCTCCACCCCCAAGAAAAGAAGAACTAATAGAATGACTATTTAAGGTACATAATGTAATGTTAATGTTCTTAGGTGAACATGATGAATATATTAATATCTTTGATTTGATCTCACATGCTGCATGCATTCTTTCTTAAAACCATATTGTACTCCACAAAAACGTATATGTAAATCTGAAATTATTTTTTAAAATAAATAGGTGTTCAATACAAAAAAAGTACTCATACAGTAAAAAGTCATTAAAATAAAAATTTCAAAATAAAAAATATATTGTTTTTGTGGTGAAAGGGAAACTCTCCTATACTATTTACATAGTAATGTAAATCGGTCCAGCCATTGTGGAAAACAATATGGAGGTTCCTCAAAGACCTTCAAACAGAACTACCATATGATCCAGCAATTCCACTCCCAAAGGACAGAAGGAAACTCAGTCAGAAAACTATTTGCCTATGCAGTAAAAAGAGAAATTCAAGATTGTAGTTACTGTACAAGGAAAGGTAGGAAATGAGATTGAGTAGAGATCCTTAGGAGACCTCAAAGATATGTGCGATCTATTTGTATTTCTTAAATTCAGGACTGGTATATAGATGTTAATTTTATTGTTATTTTAATATTTTATGTAAATGCAAAATGTTTTCTTGTCAATGAATACTGACAGAGAAAAGCAGTGAGAAGAAAAGTGAGCAATCACCTCCCAGAGGGATAGCCATGCCACAGTTCCCTCTCCCCCATTCTCTTCTGGAGATTCTGGACTCACACTCATGCAGATGCAGGGTGTTTTTCAGGCTACCAGGTCTGAGACTAGAACTGCACCATCAGGCACAGGGGATCCAGTATGTCACCTCCTTCTAAGGTAAAGAAACAGATTCACAACATGTAAATTATGGCCCCAGTATCTTTTAGCTGAGTATAAGTAGGGTGAGAATTTGAAACAGTGTCTCTGATTCAGGGCGTAGGTTCTTCTTGTTCCACCAGATACTACCAAATGTTCTCACACAAATGATCTCATTTAATACTTTCAATAATTCTGTAGAGGAAGCATTAAAATCTTTTCTGGGACCAGCAGGTGGCGTAGTGATCAAGACACTGGACTCCCACATGGCCTACCGCAGTTTGAGTCCCAGATCTAGTGGCTTGAAAATCATGCTAGGCGCGTGTGCGTGCATGCCCAATATCCCAGGAGAAGAACGTAGGAGAAGGGATTGCAACATGGCCATCCCACTGGGCGATGATTTCTCACTTTCCCTCTCATTGTCTCTCTCCTCTCTGGTGAGCACTCATGCCCTGTGGCAAAAACTTTAAAAATAAACAACAAAAAAAACCTTTGTTTTTGAGAATGAAGAAATGCAGAAGAGTTAAATGGCTTTCCCATGGTCTTGACATACGAAAACTTAAAGCCAAGTCTTTTGACTCCTTAATTGGTTATTTACCAATCAAGGACATCATCTTCCCAATAATAAATCCTAGAAAAACTGGGGGATGGGGGTGACGAGGATTCAAAATTTATTTTCTAATACATAATAGAACCACCAGAGTTATTTGATAAAAACTGACTTCATTTTGTTTAGTTTCTTTCTTTAATATAAATAGCCAAAATAACATTTAACAAGAATTATTTTATATTCCAACAGTTTCCTAAGTGCTGGCTAATTTTCCTACTTCCCAGATTCCTACTTCACATGTCCTGGTTCTTAGCATAGGAAGCTCAGACAGGAAGGTTAAATAAATTGCTTAAGATCACAGACAGACCTTGCAATAGCATCCAGTGTTGTACCTTCCAAATGCCAGGTCCGCGACCTTATAATCTACATTGACTTTGTTTAGTAGAGAAAGAAAATTCCTACTTGGCTCGTCATGTCCACCTCAACCTTTAACTTATTTATTTTATCCCACGTGGCTACCAGTACTTTGTTCTGATAGCCTTAAGAAACCCTTGATCTCTGACTGCCTGGGAGTCAAGACTACAGAGCACACTTTATCTCTACCCCAAAATGCTATTTTGATTCCTCTAAAACAGTGAAATGCTGCAAAGGTTATTTCTGTGCCTCTGTTTGATAATCTATTTTTTTTAACATATAATAAGTTACATTAAAAAATTAATTAAAAGAGGCCAGCCTGTAGCCTGGTGGTTAAGGAGCTGGATCTCACATGGCTGACAGCACGGTTCAAATCCTGGGCCCAACAGCTTTCAAAACACAGCTAGTATGTGTGTGTGCATGCCCAAAGTCCTGAAGGGAGAGAGAAGTGGAGAAGGAACTGTGGTGTGACTATGCCCCATGAAGGTGCATGAGGAGTGAGGGAGTTTTCTCTTTACCTATCTCTGAGCCTCT
>NW_006159458.1:5438749-5485456 GCF_000334495.1 Tupaia belangeri chinensis | reverse complement strand
GGAGGGAAGGGCGGGGCAGGGCAGGGCAGGGCAGGGCGGGGCCGGGCAGGGCAGGGCAGGGCAGGGCAGGGCAGGGCAGGGCATGCAAGGGAAGGGAAGGGAAGGAAAGGGAAGGGAAGGAAAGGGAAGAGAAGAGAAAGAAAGATGAACATCTTTTGGAAATGAGGTAGAGTAATGGGAATTATATTTTCTTCTTTCTGGGACACTAGTCACTTCAAGTCAGCAAATAACAAAGTAACATTGGCCACTTCAAGTCAAAAATAATAAACTTTAAAATATAGGAGATCTGAATCAGTGGTTCTCTTTTATTTTAACTTGTGTAAATATGGAGGAACTCAAGACCCCTTCTCCACAGTTTTGGGACATCTTGTGGGGTCAGAGAGGTGGGGACACATGAAGAAGATGTAGAAAACTCATGGGATTTTTTTCTATTTGGTTGGAGACATCAGAATCTCAGCCTGTGCTGGGGCCAGATGCTGCATAGGGGTAAAAAGTGACACCATGACCCATATAGGAAGGTTTCCAGGTTCAGGCCCAGAGACCTCACCATGTACGCTGGACACACATATATCTGGGATCCAGGGCTGGCTAAAGGCTGGAGAAGGATTGTGGTGACAAGATTCCCTGATGGTGCTATCTCTGATTCCGTTTTTCTCTCTCCTTCTGTTCTCTCTCACTCATGGAAGAAAGAAATAAACTTAAAAATGAAAGAACATAAACCTGGTCAACTGATAAGTTCATTAACATACATGCATATATATAAATGTGCAAATATTTACATACAAAGAATAGCTACAAACAGGTACTGACATAGCAGTGGAAAATGTAGCACTAATCACTGGGTGTGTAATTATTTGTTCATGAATTAGACTTGATCACTGGATTAACAGCCTGCTACATGCATGCAACCACATTTCATGCATGTGCCTCATTTTTAATACTGCCATCTAAATATAAATGAATATGCTGCTTGCATTAGCCTGGAGTCTAATATCTAACTTATACTTTACTTTAAATGTCTAATATTAAGGAGTCTGAGCTGTTATTTTAATGTTACATAGTGAAAGTCTTAAGTAAGACTATATCATATACCAAGTGCAATTTATAGCACTCTCTTATTAACCCTCACAGCTTTTACAGCAGATAAGTACTGCTATTATCCTCAGCATTTATTCAGCAGAGGACTCAGAAGCCCAGAGAGGCTCAAAGTCCAAGGTCACAGAGCCATATGTGGTTGAACCAGATGCAAATACTTGTCCTCTGGCCTCTGATGCTCCCTTGTACTGTGCTACTCTGCCCACACAGCACCTGCCTTCCACTTACCATTCAACAAGATGATTCTATCTCCGTTGGCCAAAGGTTTTCCTCTTTCCAACTCAAATGACTTGTGCTCTTGTGTACTTTCCAGGGAAGGAATGATGGTGTTGGAGAAGAGAAGCAATTCTGCCTCTGAGAAACTGCTTAGAAATTTTTAGATCATGACATGAGGATAGCGTAAGCCTAGATGCAAGTCATGTAGGTGAGCCAGGATGGAGTGTTCTAGGAGAAGAAAGAGCTAGGAAAATGCTCCATGTCTTCATTATAGTCATTCTCCTTTATGTCCTCTCTGGTCCAAGAGAGTACAAAAATAATAAGGTCATCCAAACAGATGTGGGGGCAAGTTCACCATGTGCTAGCTTCCTTCAGACACTAAAATGAACATCAAAGGCAGCTTTGAAGTTTAGGAAGAGGCATAAAGACAGACTGAGGGTCTGTGAACCTGAGAAGGGAACTGTTTCCTTGGCAGTGGTGCTAGGTTTTTGAAAGGGGAGAATACAGGGAAGTGTTATTGAGAAAACTAAGCATCTTAGGATTCATCGTCTGATACTTTTATACATGGTTGATCACCATACAAGATGATAAATCTCCTAAAGACAGCCAGAATTTAGACCTAATGCTTACTTCAGATCAGGTACTTATAAAAATAGTCATTTCTTCACACTTTCAATTATATTGATCAATATAATCAATTGAGCACTTAGTATGTGTTTCTGTTCAAACTGCTGGACATATGGAAACAGATTAGCCTAAGTCCCTGCTCTCATGGAATAAACAAACCAATATAAATATGTACTATATTGAGTGGTATAAGTGTCAATAGGAAAAACAAAACAGAATAAGAAAAGAGGATGAAGAATAGTAACAGAATCAGGAGTGAGACAGAGAGAAAGAGAGAGAGCAACATAGACATAGATAATAGACTATAGATATAGATAGATATAGATAGATATAGATATGGACCATAGACACAGAAATAGACATGGAGCATAGACCATAAACATAGATATAGACCATTGACCATGGACATACATATCACATAGACCATAAACACAGACATAGACCATAGACCACACATAGACATAGACATAGACCATAGACATAGACATAGACATAGACATAGACATAGACATAGACATAGACCATAGACCACAGAACATAGAACATAGACATAGACAAATGATCAAGAAAGATCCTTCCACCAAGAAGGGATATAAGCAGAGAGATCTGCAGAAGTTGAAGGAATGATAGTGTACATAAGAAATAATAATGGAACACACTTAACTAATAATTTTTTAAAGATATTTTTGTTATAGGACACATGCATTCACCAGAGAGACAGAGAGAGAGAGAGAGAGATGGAAAGTGAGAAATAACCCTCTCAGGGAAAGGCCATGCTGCAATCCCTTCTCCTTCATTCTCCTCTTGGGATTTTGGGCACACACGCATATGTGCCCAGCATGGGTTTAAAGCCACCAGGTCCAAGACTCGAACTCTGGCTGGCCACGTGGGAGTCTAGCAACATAATCATTATGCCATCCACTAGAAATTGGTCCCTTAACTAGTAATTTTAATTTCCTAATCCCAATGCCCAATCCCCATTTGCTCGCGTGTAGGAAGTCCAAAGTATCTATCCCAGGAATATCCCAAAATCACCAGGTGTTTTGTTATTTGTTCATTAATTTGACTTAGTCACTAGATAATTAGCCTGCTCCATGCATGCAACCACATTCCATCACTCTGAATATCAACTAAGTGAATACCTTACCTTCTCTTCAAAGGTAAGTGGGAAGAGACTATTTCCTGTTTCTTACATGTAGGAGAGCTTCTATTACTGTTGCATGTAATTGAAAAGAAATTTGACGTTTCTATTACAACTTGATGAATTGTTTAAGCTGTCCAGTGGGGTACTGGGAAAGTTTTAAGTGCTCCATACATATTTAGTCAGATGGATAATTCAGGTAATGGACAACATTCATTAGCTGTTATTGACCAGGTTTAATTGCTATGCTGATTTTTAACAAATTTTGCTCTAAGAGTAGGATCAGAAGTATACAATGCCCTGAGGAATTAGAGTAACAATTGTTTAATGTACATTAAATTTAATTTCCGTACAGTTTACCAAAAAAGATTTTACTCTGATGATACGGCTCTACAACTGGCAAAGCAGCTGAACTAACACCCATAAATAAAGATGGGAAAACTGTGAACCTTTGCTAATATTTCTCTACAAAAGCTATTTTAATCAATGTCATTTCTTAAAAACAATTGCAAATTGTTTTCTGTTTATTGTTTTAAAAGTCTGTATTCATTTTTGATCAAGGAAAAGGACAATTTCAATGTCAACATGTCACCTAATCATCAATTTGAACTTAACAGAGTTACTATCCTACACACTGCACCTACTGACAACACAAAATAAAATGATTTCCCTTCCATTCTCCAAGAATCTAGAAAGAATAAACAAAATCCCTTGGCAATAGCCAACACTGGTACTTGGCCTAAGTGTTGGTCACATAGCAAAATAGGAAACAAACAAGGCAAAGAGCATTGTTACTTGAGAGCTCAGCAAGTGCAAACATCACTAGAACAGTTACAGGCACCAAATGAAAATAATAATATGAAAAAAGGCAGGTTCATTAGCATTAAATGACTTACACTAAGTGTCAAGTCAACTAGTCTGCATGAAAGCCTATGCCGATTCTTTTTTTTTTTTTTTCTTTTTTTTTTTTGAGAGGTTTTTGCTATAGGGCGCGTGCGCTCGCCAGACAGACAGAGAGAGACAGAGAGATAGAAAGCAGGAAATCACCCCCCAGGGGGGATGGCCACACCGCAATCCCTTCTCCTCCACTCTCCTCTCGGGATCTTGGGCACGCACGCACACGTGCCCGGCGTGAGTTCAAGCCACCGGGTCCGGGACTCGAACCGCGGTCGACTACGTGGGAGTCCAGCGACATAGCCATTACGCTAACTGCTGGTCCCAGCCTATGCCGATTCTAGCAGTTAAAAGGGAACCACAGAAATTGACTTTCCTAAATCTAAAAACACTTAATATAAAACTCAAAGTTGGAGAAAGTCCTCTGAAAACAGATATAAGTTGACTTTTCAATGCACCAGATATGCTAAAATCAACATGCTTAGATCAACGTTTATAAACGTAAGACTCAAGAACATCTTGTCCACTATTTCTTCCTATACCGAATATAGAAATGCTTACCTACTCAGCTCATGCACTAACTGCATTATAAAAGAGGGCAGTTACGTTTTTTTTCTAATTCATACCACACAACTCCACATCTCAAAGTCCATACAAAGTTCAGTCTGATGATAGTTGTGACATATCAACAGAATGCAACTAAATTATTCCATCAGTAGCTCAAGTAATAAGATAATACTTATCTGCCAAAATCCTTGCAACTATTTTTAATGCTCTTAAACTGTTAGGTCCTACCACACAGTTTTACAGTACTCTTTTCTTGTATCTGAAGATTTTTACCAAGACAATTAAATACATGGTGTTATGATTAGACAAAGCTTTTTCTAGCAGACCACTGATTTACGCTGAAAACAAAGAGCAAATCATAAATGGTTTACCAGAGATAGGAAGAAAGCAAAATATGCTTTGTGATGTTAACAAAAAAAAAGTGTTTTTCTTAGAAACATAGTCCAGAAGATCACATGGTCTACTAAAAGGCTTCCATCAATCACAATAAGATAATCTAGTTTCATGACAAAGCCTCCAGATATCCAGGAAGGGAAAGGACATCATTCAAAAGTGCGGAGGTAGCCCCAGTTAGCAGGGAGACAAAGCTTTAACATGTAGAATACATCTCTAAAATGGAGTAACAGGGTGACACTGTGGTTGGCTATTTATAAAGGACTGCGGTTTCTCCCTGTGGACCAATACTTCCTACAAAACAAACAGTACCTTAATTATTGCTTATTTAAGATTACATTTTTAAAAATTATTTTATTCAACTTTATTTATTTATTTTGATTTGACCAGAGAGGGACAGAGTGAGAAACAGAGAGAGGGAGAGTGAGAAAGCAAGCCACCATGTTCAGAACTTGAACTGTGGTTGGCTATATGGGAGTCCAGCACCCTTAACCACCATGCCACCTGCCAGCCCCAAGGTCACAGTTTTTACAGAGCTATGTATTATAGTACCTGGTGCAGAAAAACAATCACATCAGGAAGTGTTTAATTGAGGTTTAACAAAAAATTATAGAAATAAAATTTGTGTAAACACAAATCCACACTGAGTCATAACACAGATAACAAAGGAAAAGTAAAAACAAAACTAATTGGTGGCTATGTACAGTGGGACACAGTTGTGTCTTATATACTATGAAGTCTTCTACAAAATGATGATCTTAAATCAGCTGAAGACCAATCTTCAGTGTCGTCCTGCAAGATGAGTTCATTTAACATCTTCTCCTATTTCCTCCAATGTCCTCCTTTAGTATGGCTGGCCATTGTTTTGTGATTGCCGCTCTCTCCAGATGCCTTGCCGTAAGTACTCTGCTGGCCACTGCAGTCTGCATATCCCTGTCCATATCCATCATTCCCATAGTTACACCCAGCACAATCATATCTGCCATAGCCACTATTGGCACTATTGTGATTTCCATATCCTTGATCATAATAGTTATTAAAGCCGTGGTTCCAGTGCTAGCCCTGACCTCGGCCATGACCCCTAGTGCCACCTCTCCCACAGCTGCCGCACCTCTTTGTTGTTTCTGCTGCTGCCTGTATTCCTCTGGGCTGTGCAACCTTGATTTCACACTTCCCAGAACCAATCTGACAACTGCTTTCTAATCATTTCTTCACTGGCTCTTCATCTGTATAGGTGTTAAAACAAAATCCTCTTCTTTCATTTTTTTTGTATCCATGGGCTGTTCAAGGGTCTCAGTCTCTCCAAAGGCTCCAAAATATTTTGCCCTTCAGAAGTACTTAGGTTCAATCCACCCCCAAAAACCATTTTGGAAGGTTCATCCTGTTTTAAACCTTTGACCCGTGGGGGCCTATCAACTTGCCATCCAGTTTGGATCCTTTTAGTTCCAAAATCTTACTAATTCTAGCAGCATCTTTGAAAGGCACAAATGCAAATCCTCTTGATCTTCCAGTGACTGGCTCTGGTTTAGCTGTGCAGTCCACAATGTCCCCAAATCTAGACAAATATTCAGTCTGTTTTTTTCTTGCTTGTATCCCAGCTCAGGCTTCCAATAAATATCTTATCCTCATCCTGCTGGTTCTTGCTGGTACTGATCTTCGTTGCCTCCTGAATTCCTTTATGCTGCTGTGTTCAGTTGTCTTCCATGGCAGTAGAACTGTCTGCAGGACAGTGCTTGTGTGCAGTTCGGGTCTTGGCAGGAGCAGCCCCAGATTGTTGCAAACTATAATACATAGCATATGGAGGCAAAAGGCAATTAAGTGACTCTCTTGAAATACTAAATGTAAAATAAACAAACCATTAGCATCATTTACCTCATTTACATGAAAATAATGACATCCTAAAATGTATTCCTTTTAAAGAATAAATTTATCAGTAAACTATTATGTACCTTGTAGAAGTGCTTGGTTCAAATCTACCAAACATTCATTTAGCACTTTTTCTGTGCAAGGACCTATGTTAGGTCCTTTCACATAAAATTTCTCATTTGTCTTTCACAGGAACATGCAAATTTACTAGAATACCCTAAACATATAGATGCTTAATAGTGTAACAGAAGAGAGTAACTCTCTAGAATTTTTCTCATTCATTCTCCATTTTATTTCTGTAAAGCACAGCATTTAAATTACTGAAACTTTTATTATTTTTTGCATTAATTGCCATAATTTGTTGTCCTTAAGCATTATTATATAAGGTACCATTTATACTGTACTTTGTGTGTGATTTACAAAATTTCTCCGGGGCAATTTATTTTGCATGTATTTTTTATTGAGCTAAAAGTCACATAACATTAAATTCACCATTTAACCATTATAAATTGTACAGTAAAGTGACTGTTAGTACATCTGAAATGTTGTAAAATCATCACTACTATCCCAGGACACTTTCATTGTCCATAACCAAAAATAAGCCCTGTAATCCATTAAGGAACATCTGCCCACCCGGCCCTCCCCTAGTCATCTCCAGGGCAATGTTGATTATAACTAATTACTGCCTTGCTGGCTGACTTTAGATTTTATCATCCTAGGTAAGATGTGACTCTGCTCTAAACTTAAAGTTAAAAATAGACCAAATTAAAGATCTCTGGTCAGAATGAAAAGAAAACAAAACAAAAACAAAAACAAACAAACAAAAACAAACAAGAAAACAGATCCAATTTAAGATCTGTGGTCAGAATGAGCAGAAACATTCCCTTTGGACCCACTCACAGATGTCTGTAGTTTGCATATTTTTTTGAGACAGATTATTGCTATAGGGCATATGTGTTCACCAGAGAGAAGGAAAGTGAGAAACCCCCCCCTCCCAGGAGGGATGGCCACACTGCAATCCCTTCTCCTCCATTCTCCTCTCAGGATTTTGGGCACGCACACACACATACCCTGTGTGAGTTTCAAGCCACTGGGTCTGGGACTTGACCTGTAGTCAACCATGTGGGAGTCCAGCCCCTTAACTCACATGCTACTTGCTGACCCCTGAAGTTTATCATTTTAATGCATAACCTTTTCACCTCACTGTTCCTCTGGCTGCTGTTACTGTCCATTCACAGAGCTTACCTGTGCCATAGATTTTACAGTGCAAAGGTAATGGATGGGTATTGTGTGAATTATGTAAACAACTCCACTTATAAATCTGGGATGTTGGTGAAAGACAATTGTCTCTTAATAGAATCATTCCTGACTCTTCTTTAATATAAAATATTTTCACATTATACTTGACCTAATTCTGTGTTCAACGTTTCCCTACCAAGTGGCATGTTTTTAAGTGCAAGATGTAGATGCGGTCAGCTAGAAGAGAATATGAAAGAGTCTGCATAATTGACTGACAGGCAAGATATCTTTGTTCATTTATTTAAATATTCAAGAAAGACCTTGGCTCAACTATTGGGTTCTTGGAAAAGTCATAATGCATTGTTTATATAGAAAAATATGTCATGACTTTTCCAACAATCCAACAGAAAGTATTTACTAGAATTTATTTCCCAGTGACCCAAGGTATCAACAACTCATCTCAGTGTTGCTCACCATCAGATCATAAGCAGTAAGGATATGCCTCAGGTATGGAAAGGTGAATGAGGGGGCGAAGGGGACAAAGGTGATGCTTCACAGCAGGATGATAGAGAAGACTCCATTTCTGGTAAGGAATAGATGCTGTAAGAAAGCCTAAAATGAAGCAGAGAGACTCTACATTCTCTGGTGGTTCTGTGACTCAGTCTTACTCATGGGTCATTCCAGAGAGTCCACCCTGTACCTGCACTGTGAGAGAACAAGGCTACCATCATTATGGAGATTCACTTTAAAAAAACATTCTTAGGTAGTCATAAACCTAGAAACACTGAATCTATAAATTATTACAGGTAGTCTTAATTTTGGTATCTTTTACCCTTCTCTAGCTGCTGAAGCTTTTATCATGAGATCTTTTTGAATTCTGACAGAAAGTACAAACACTGACTATGGAGTAAAAGTGTTCTAGCTTACCAACAGCTGCAAGCGCTACATAAAAATGATATACGCAAGATTTTGAATATATATAGATGATGCTAGTGAACCACCACTCATAGAAAATTGGGTCTTGACCTACTTTTACTTAATCAGATTGAGATACATGATGATCTTTTGCTCATCTTTTCTGGGGAATCAATGGGTATAGTGAGCTTAATTAGGAAAATTGTATATTACATATGTTCCTATGTGCCAAGTTCCTCTCATAGGCTCCAACAGAACACTATTTTGTGGTAGGCTTTTGCTTTTGCTTTTGCTTTCTTCGATACACATTGAAGGAAGCAAATTCATTAGCAGATGTCTGTATGGAATGTCAAGTATAAGGATATCTTTAAAAACACAATGGATTGAACTTTGCTAACAGATGGAAACATAAAGCTTAGCTCTACCATTTACTAGCTGTATGACTTCACATAAACAATCCTAGGCTCTGTTTTAACTACAAATTAAGATCATAGCACTAATCTCATGTGGAGGTTGAGCTAATGGTAACTGAACATGGTACCCAAAACACAGTCAGCCTTAGTGTTAATTTCCACCTTCCTTTGAAGATTTACTTGTCATAATGCCCAGTGACTGCCATAGCCTAATGTTTGGAAGGCCACAATAGAAGGAAGAGGAGCCCAAGCAGAGTGGGAGGGAAGAAGAGCTGGGAGTCTGAGAACACAGAAGAGAGAGCTGTAGAGACAGAGTTCTGGAGAACTGCAGAAGATCCCCCTCAAGTATCAGTTGAGTACTGATTATCCATGTGTGTGACCAAACTATCTAAGACTGAGGAGAAATTATAAGGTCACAGAGGAGCAGAACAGTGCCTAATCTCAACAACCAAGGTGGAAAACTTAATAATTCAGATAGCACTAGTTAGAATACTAACAAGGCTTTTGCCTCAGCAGTAGGAAAAAAGAAACCCAAAATTAAACATGGTTCTGGTTCCTCTTAACAAAATGTAAGGGCATGATCCACATGAATCAACTCTTCCCAAGTAACTCGAGAAAAATTGTACAAAAATGTCTAGCACCCAACAAGACAAATTGTACAACGTCTAGCAAACAATAAAAAAAACATAAGGCAAACAATGAATAGAAAAGTAAAATGGATAGGTAATGAAAAGAAAACTCAATCAAAACTGACACAAAATGACACAGGAAATAGAAAAATAGAAGACAAACAATAAACCAGTTATCATAATTATATTCCATATGTTCAAAAAGCTATCAGGAAAAACCGAACACATCAAATAGTGATATATTTAATATACATATGTATTTATTTATAATATATATTAAAATATAAAAAGGCAAAAATTCAAGTTTTAGAGTTCAAACTTTCAATGTTGAGATAAAAATAGACTGGATAAAATTAAGAGCACATTAGACATTTCAGAATAAAAGACTAATGAACCTGAACATAGTTGTAGAAATTACCCAAAATGAAACAGAGAGAAAAATAAAACCATCAGTGAACTATGAGATAATTTCAAATAGCCAAATATGTGTGTAACTGGAGTCCTCACTAGAACAGGGAAAATATTTAAAGAAGTAATGGTCAAAGGGTCTTCAAATTTAGTAAAAATTATAAACACATAGATTTAATAACCTCAAAAACTCCTAGAATAATTAGTGAAAATTACACCAAGATACATTATAATAAAAGTTATTAAAGTCAAAGGTAATGCAAGTAAGTCTTTTTTTTTTAAATGAGATTATTGTTATAGGGTATGTGTGCTTGCCAGAAAGACAGAGAGAGACAGCAAGAGATAAATCACCCCCAGAGGATAGCCATGCCACAATTCCTCTCCTTCATTCTCCTCTTGAGATTTTGGGCCTGCAAGCACATGTGGTCAGTGTGAATTTCAAGCTGCCAGGTCTAGGACTCAAACCACGGTCAATTACATGGGAGTCTCGCACTCTAACCACTACACCGCCTGCTGGCCCCATTACAAATACACCTTAAAAGCCACTTGGCAGTGGTGGTAGGAGTATGTTTTCTACAGAATAATAAAGACAAAAATGACAGCAAACTTTATTGAGAGGGTGCAAGTTAGGAGGTAGCCGAGCAACACTTTCAAAGTACTGAAAGAAAAAACTATTAACTTATCCAGTGAAAATACCTTTTAGAAACAAAGATTTTTGAGATAAACACTTTCAAGACATACAGAAGGACAGAGGATTACCAACCAGACAATGTAACTACAAAATATGATAAACAAAGATCCTTCAAGCAGAATGAAAGAATATCTGAAACAAACTTGGACATAAAAAAAAAAGACTAAAGAACACCAAAAGTGGTAACTACCTGGATAAATATAAAGACTGTTTTTCTTATTATTTAAATTCCTTAAAAGCTAAATGACAGATTGATGCAAAAATATTAATAATGTATGGTGGAGTTTGTAACTGATATCGAAGTAAAGTATATGACAACAATAGCACTAATATAGGAGAAAAAAAGGAAGTGTATGCTATAAAGTCACAGTGCCTGAAGTTAGACTGGTAAATTAAAAATGTATACTATAATCCCTTAAACAATAAACAACTACAAAAAAGTAATGATAGCTAATACCCGAATAAAGAAGATGAAACTGGGGACCAGCAGTTAGTGTAATGGCTGTCGCTGGACTCCCATTTAGTCAACTGCGGTTCGAGTCCTGGACTCTGTGGCTTAAACTCATGCCATGTGTGTGTGCGTGCAGGCCCAAGGTCCCGAGAGGAGAATGGAGGAGAAGGTACTGCAGCATGGCCATCCCCCCGGGGGGTGATTTCTTCGCTTTCTGTCTCTCTGTCACTCTCTATCTTTCTGGGGAGTGCACGTGCCCTATAGCAAAAACCTCTCCAAAAAATAAATAAATAAATAAATAAATACTTAATCCAAAGACACAACTTGGAGAGAAAAGAGTGAATGAAATAAAGAACACATGTGGGCTGGCCTCATAGCCTAGTGGTTAAGAGAGCCCAATACCTTACGGTGAACCACAGTTCAAACCCCTGCCCTGGTGACTTGAGAACATAATGGGCGTGTATGCATATGTGTGTGCCCTAAAACCACAACAGGATGAAGAAATGGAGAAGGGGCTGTGAAACCATGCTCAAGTAGGAAGTACTTTCTCCTTCCTTCTCTCTCTAGCAAGTATACATGGCCTCTGGTAATTAAGAAAAAAAAAGGTGAGAAATAGAAAATAAATAGCAAGATAACACATTAAAATAATCATATTGAGGGGCCAACAGGTGGTATGGTTAAGCTGCTGGATTCCCACATGGCCGACTGTGGCTGGAGTTCCAGACCAGCCAGGCAACCTGAATATCATGCCAGGTAAGTATGTGTGCATCCCAAAATCCCCAAAGGAGAATAGAGAAGAAGTGACTGTGGAATAGGCATTCCCCTGGCGGGGAGGATGATTTCTCACTTCCCCCCCTATGTCTCTCCAGTAAGTACACATACCCTAAGGCCAAAAGTTTAAATAAATACATAATAAATAATCATATTGAATGTAAAAGATTTGAATGCATCAGTAAAAGGCAGAACGTTGCAGTTTAGATAAAAGATGCCTAACTCTATGCTTTTATTAGAAAGCTACACATAAGTTCAAAGTAAAAGACAAAAAAAATTCACTGTAGTATTCTAATATGGATAAAAAGAAAACTGAAGTGGTTACATTAATATAAGAATAAACAATATTACAGGGGATAAAGAGAGGTATTTTACAATGATAAAGGGGTCATTCACTAGAGAATACAACAATCTTAAACATTGAGATGCCAAATAGGAGGCCTTCAAAATAAGAGAAGCAAAAACAGAACTTTAAGCAGAATGGAAAAATCTGTAATTACAGCCTGATCTTGTTTATTAACACTAATAAGTTTTTGTGGGTTACTTAGGTGGTCAATTGAGTTTTGACAGATGTACAAAGGCAATCCAGTAGGAAAGGGGTGGGGGGACTTTTGAACAAATGATGCTGAAACAATGGAATATTCACATGCAAAAAAACAAAACCTCCAATCCATTCCTCTCACAATATATAAAAAAAAGAAAGTACAATCCACAAAAGAAAAACATTAAGAACTTTTGTTTTTTGAAAGACACTATTAAGAGAATGAAGATAAGTCACCGACCAAGTGACAATATTTGCACATCACATATCTGTCAAAGACTATGTATCCCAAATACATAAGGAACTCTCTAATCTCAGTAACAAGAAAACAAACAACCTAATGTTTTCAAGGTGAGGTAAAGATTTGAGCAGACATTCATCCAACAGATACAAGTAGCAAGTAATCACATGAGAAGATGCTCAACCTCATTACCCATTAACAAATACAAATTAAAAACACATCGACATACACAACCAGTGAAACAGCTAGAATAAACAAGCCTGGATATACCAAGTATTGACAAAAAATCTGAAAGAACTGGAACTCTTAAATCCTGCTTATCAGATTAAAACATGGTTCAATGACTCTGGAAAACAGTCCACAATTTCTTTAGCCATTAAACACACACTTAACATATAATTCAGCTATTCTACTTTGGTATATTAACCTAAGCAAGGGAAACATACATGTATACAAAGACTTGCACACAAACGTGCATAACAGCCTTACCGTAAGAGCCTAAGAGCCAAACAGTCAATAATCCAAATGTTCATTAACATACTAATTCAAGGGGGGAGGGTTAGACTTCTGAAAGAGCTTAATATGCCAATATTTAATATTGTTCATTTTAAATAGTGGAATATTATTTAGTATTTCCCTAACTAATTTGACCACAGAAACATTCTTCAAAGATAATTTTGTAGGGGTAACATTCCTTGGGTTTTTAATTTGGGAAATGCTGGCATATAGATGTTGTGATGATTTAACAGGGAACACAGTTGTTGTAGCAAGAACTTCGGACTTTTTTTCTCATGAACTATTAAAATGTATGATTAGATGATCTGACCTTCATCTAAATTCAAGCATTAGAGCAGATTTTAGAAACATTTTTAAAAAATTGTTCACAAAACTAGTAGCTGATTTTAAAATAAATTTTTAAAAATTTATTAATAGACTATAGTTGATTTTTTTGTTTTTAGGGTTTTTTTTTTTGGAGAGGTTTTCGCTATAGGGCACGTGCGCTCGCCAGACAGAGAGAGACAGAAAGACAGAAAGCGAGAAATCACCCCCCCAGAGGGGATGGTCACGCCGCATTCCCTTCTTCGCCATTCTCCTCTCGGGATCTTGGGCACGCACGCACACGCGCCCGGCGTGAGTTTTAAGCCACCGGGTCTGGGATGCGAACCGCGGTCAACTACGTGGGAGTCCAGAGACATAGCCATTACGCTAACTGCTGGTTCCTGATAGACTATAGTTTTTGAACAGTTTTATGTTTACAGAAAGATTGAGTGGAAAGTGCAAATGGTTCTTGGGTTCCCCTCAACCGTTCCTGGATTTCCTTTATATTTTAACACCTATTAGTGTAGTACATTTACATTATTACTAAATAAAATTCACAGAGTACATTAGGGTTCTCTCTTTATGTTGTACAGTCTACAGGTTTCAGAAACTGTATCATGACATTTATCCACCATTACAGCATCATACAGAAGAGTTTCACTGCCTTAAAAATCTCCTGTGCTCTACCTGACTCTCTCCCTTCCCCTCCCCACACCCACCAAACACTGATCTTTTTCATTGTCTCTGTAGTTTTACCTCTTCTAAATGGAGTGTCAGATTCAGTTGTTGGAATCATACTGCCTGTAACTTTTCCAGATTGGCTTTTTTTCACTTAGCAACATGCATTTAAAGTTCTATGTCTTTTTGTGGATTGCTAGCTTGTTTCTTTAATTGCTGAATAATGTTACAACGTATGGATGCACCACAGTTTGCTTATCCCCTTTATCTACTGAAGGACATCTTGATAGCTTCCAAGTTTTGACAATTTATGAATAAAGCCACTCTAAACATTTGTGTGCAGGTGTTGTATAGACATAAGTTTTTAACTCATTTGAGTAGTTACCAAGGAGTGCAATCACTAGGTCAGAGGGTATGCATGCTCACAGCAATGAATGAGAGCTCCTCTTGCTCTACATCCTCACTACCATGTGGTGGTGTAAGCATTTTGAATTTGTGTCATTCTAAAAGGTGTTTACTGGTATCTCCTTGTTTTATTTTGCAATTTCTTTTTAACATATGATGTTAAGCATCTTTTCTTTTTTTTTTAATCACTCATTAATTTTAAAATGTATTGAGAATCTACCATGTAATCATCTTGGTTAAATGAGCAGAGAAGTGAATGGAAGGGGGGACATTAATAAGAGCATTACTGAAATAGCGAGTCAAGGCATCTAAACTACTTAAGAAGGAAAGTACTGATGGATTGGGAGAAAATAAAAAGCTCTTGAGATCCCACTGGGTTAAAGAAAAGCCATAGTATGAGTAATTGCATAAGGAGTTGCAAGGCTAGGAAGTTGTGGTCAGCGAGGAAGATGTGACTTTTGAGCAAGATAAAGAAACAAGAATCACATTTATTTTCCTGCCTGAAATATTTTTTTTAAATGGGTCAACCATAAGACATAACAATTTTCAAGACACTGACCACCAAGCAAGGATAGCATGATCCGTGGGAGACAGGAAACAACAAAGTGAACCCTACAAATATCACAGCTTACCACTTTACATTTCCAAGATTTAGTGCAGAAGGAAGGTTAGTACCTGTTCTCACCAGCTAGAATAAAATGCCTCAAATTCACATGGCATTGAGTAGAGTACTCAGAAGGGTCTTAGTAGTCAGAATAAAAAAAAAAAAAACATAGACTAAATATGGCTCTGGTTATGCCTAAAGGATTTAAAAGGCCACACTGTTTTTGTTTTTAAAGAAGTATTTTATTTCATTTTATTTATTCATTCCTTCATTTTCTAAAATTTGACCAGAGAGAGACACACACAGAGAGCGAGAGAGAGAGAGAGAAAGTAAGCCACCAGGTCTGGGACTCTAGCCATGGTGGACCATGTAAGATTGTCTAGCACCTTAACCACCACACCACCTGCTAGTCCCCCATCACATTGTTTTTCAATTAACTGAATCACATAACAAAGCTCAGAATATTTGTAAGCACGCAAAAAATGTTAAGCATCTAGTAAAGTAAAATCAACAATTTCTGTCATCCAATCAAAAGTATCTTTTCATAAGCTTTTTTTGACACCTGCATATCTTCTTTTGAGGTGACTCTTCATCTTTTGCCCATTTTTAAATTTAGCTGTTTTCTTATTGTTGAGTTTTCAGAGTTTTTATATATTTTGGATACTATTCCTTTATCAGACATGTATTTTACAATTATTTTCTCCCAATCTTTCCTTGTCTTTTCATTCTCTTAACAGTGTCTTTAACAGAGCAAAGTTTTAAATTTGATTGGAATCTAACTTTCATGGGTCATGGTTTTTTTTTTTTTTTTTGTGATACCTGAAATATCTGCCAAATCTAAGTCACCTAGATATTCTTCTGTGTTGTTTTCAAGGAGTTTTATAGTTGTGCATTTTATATTTAGGTCTAATGGTCCATTCTGAGTTATTTTTTGTGAAGAGTATAAGGTTCTTGTATAGATAAACATTTACCATATAGATGTCCAGTTAATCCAGCACCATTTGTTGAAAACATTAAGCTTTTTCCATTGACTTGCCTAGGATTAAAATATTAAGTCTATTTTGGTGCAAAAATTTTTTTCATATTTTTCATAACACGCATTTTTCATCAGTTGAGCCCCTTCATAATAATTCTTAAAGTTAATAGTGTCAGTTTTTCTATTTTGTTTTTTGTTTTGTTTTTGAGAGGTTTTTGCTATAGGGTGCGTGCACTCACCAGAAAGACAGAGACAGACAGAGAGACAGAAAATGAGAAATCACCCCACACACACACACCGAGGGGGGATGGCCACGCCGCAGTCCCTTCTCCTCTATTCTCCTCTTGGGATCTTGAGCATGCACGCACACGTGCCTGGCGTGAGTTTAAGCCACTGGGTCTGGGACTCGAACTGCAGTCAGCTACATGGTAGTCCAGCTATGTAGCCATTATGCCATCTGCTAGTCCCTCTTAATTTTGTTCTTTTCCTTTAATATTTTGTTACCTATTCTGGTCTTTTGTCTTTTCATGTAAGGGTTAGAATAAATCTGTTGATATCCACAAAATAAATTTCTAGGATTTTGGGAACCAGCAGTTGGCGTAATGGCTGTGTCGCTGGACTCCCACGTAGTCGACCGCGGTTCGTGTCCCGGACCCGGTGGCTTGAAGCTGACGCCGGGCGCATGTGCGTGCGTGCCCAAGATCCCGAGAGGAGAATGGAGGAGAAGGGATTGGGGCGTGACCATCCCCCCTGGGGGGTGATTTCAAGCACACGTGCTCTATAGCAAAAACCTCTCCAATAAATAAATAAATAAATAAATAAATTTCTAGAATTTTGATTGAGATTGCAATAAACCTAAAGATCAAGTTGGGAAGACATGACAACTTCACAATATTCAATCTTAAATATAAGATTTTTAAATAAATAAATAAGGCTAAGTACCACAACTTCTTGTAGCTTCTATTACCTTGGTTTCATTCTTCTCTCAACTAAGAACTTTTCCAATATGTCCTCTTTTTCTTCTATCGTTTGACTTTTGCATTTTTAAAACATGATTTCTACCCAGAGCTGATAACCTAAATGAGGCAAATGAGAAAGTCAGGGAGGAAATGGAGAAAAGCGACACAGGGAGGAGATGAAGGAACGTTGCAGAGTGAAGACTGCATGTCTTCATCAGCTACACAAAACCTTAGCATCTCGCACAATACCTTGGCAGGGCACTTACTCAATGTCATGTGCATAAATGAATAAACAAATGTCTTGCAAATCTGGCATCTTAGATATCTATCAGTGGCAGACTCCACGGTGATATTAATAGAGCTTCTCTGAATCAGTCTTATGTCTCAAGTAGCTGTGTTTAGATTGTTGACAATTTCTTCTACATCTAATTCTTTAAATACAAAATATATTATTAAATGTTCCATTAAACAACATAAATACTCCTTCTAGACTAGTGTATATCTATCTGACCTTAATCATAGCACCCAATAGCAATATGGTATTTTTTTCAGTTCATGAAACTATCAGTGACAAAACTGATGGGATTCGGATGACAGATTTACAACATGGTATCTGTGAATGGACCTGTATTGAATTTTCTTCTTATCCAAGGAGAATTTAACAAGATCTCTGAAACCATTGCAATAATTTTCTCATTTTAGTTTTCTCAGGAATATACTAATAGTTCATTTTTTCCTCCAACTAAGTATCAAAATGGAGTCAGCCAGGACTGTGCTCTTACAAAAATAATTTTTTAATAATGCTCTTATTTTGCCAGAGGCATGTGTGCTCACCAGAGAGAGCCAGAGAGAGAAAGGGGAAGAGAGAGAGAGAGTGAGAAAGGACCCACCATGGGGCAAGGTCACATCACAGTTCCTTCTCCTCCATTTGTCCTTCCTTTCGGAATTTTGGGCATATACACACATGTGCCTGGCACATTTCGCAAGCCTCCAGGCCAAAGACTTGAACCATACACTCAGCCATATAAAATCCACCCTCCATAATCAACAGGCCATGTGTTGGCTCCTCAAAAAAATATATATTTTAGAAAAGGAAAGTGCACAATAGAAGAGGACTTTTCAACACTATAAAAGTGTGCCAACCTTTGAGCAGGCACCTATATTTATTAAAAGGTCATATATTTGGGGATCAGCAGATGGTGTAATAGTTATGTTGCTGGACTCCCAAATAGCTGACCACAGTTCGAGTCCTGCATCCGGTGGCTTAAAACTCACGCTGGGCATATGTACGTGCATGTCCAAAATCCTGAGAGGGGAATAGAGAAGAGACTGTGGTATGGCCATCTCTCCAGAGGGTGATTTCTTGCTTTCTGACTCTCTGTCTCTCTCTCTGTTTCTCCAGCAAGAGCACGCATCCTATAGCAAAAATCTCTGTAAAAAAGAAATCAAGTATTTATATTGAGTTTGTAACATAACATCATCTAAATAGTGTACAATGCTATCTATTTCACAATTCAGTGTCACAGATGCACTCTCACTAAACAATGACAAGAAGCTTGTAGGAAAGACATCAAGTGACCTGCCTAAAAAAGTGGTTGGCGCTATCTCAATTCCAATTGTTCTTTACACAATTTCTGTGCCTTCAAGTTACTGAGTCATAACAAAATCATGTACCCAATAGGTAAAAACTGTACATTAAGGACCTAGATAAGAACGTTAATTTTGAAGTTTCCTTGTGTCTTTCATTTCCTCTGCCAAAAAAGAAAAATGATACATTTCCAACCTCAGTTTTATTGGCAACCAAACTTTTTACAACTTCAAAGTAGTAAAAGAATTGACTGTCCTATGCAATGAAATAGCTCAGGACTTGCCTTTTCGGTTTTGAGGAAAAAATGAAGCTTACATGAATAAGAAAGTGTGGTTGATTCTATTTCTTCTCCCAGGGTCCTTAACTCTGCACAGAACTTCACTGCTACCATGGATTGTCATTCAGACTTATAGGAAATCCCAACTTCAAGAAATGAAATGAACTCCTTAACCCATATATACATACATATGCTTTAATGGGTGTGAGTGTGTAATTGCATAGTAGTCAAATTCTAGTCCAGAGAAGACTATGCTTTACCACAGTTGCATACAAAGTATTTAAGATCAAATAAAAATGAACTACAAAAATAAAATGACTGAGTTATTTCTAAAAATAAAGTTGTAATATTGAATACTTTGAGATTGTCTTGGCTTCTATTATCCAGATGTAAGACTGAATACTTTGAGATTGTCTTGGCTTCTATTTTTTTTTTCAAGTTATGTAACTAAAAAAGAAAAAAAATGGTCTTTCTAGAGAAAGTATTATAATAATGGCACACCAGTTTTAGAGGACTGGGTATTAGTTTTGAATTCACTATCAATAAGCAATTTTGGGTAGGCATGACTCCTGATATTTCTCAATCTTAGCATCCTTAATGACAGGTTGTGATTAAGGTGTGTTTCATCTGTGATTTACTGTCATTCTAAATTCCTTGTCAAGGCCTTTCAGCTAGTGATAGCACCATTCTTGTGCTCAAGGACCTTCTTCATTAGAGTTTGGTGCTCTGTCCTTCATACTATATTGAAATTGTGAATGTCATATAAAATCAGACTGTGTAGGGGCCAGCAGGTGGCATAGTGGTAGTCGTGCTGTACTCCCACACGGCCAAGTGTGGTTTGAGTCCCAGACCCTGTGGCTTGAAACTCACTCTGGGTGCGTGTGCGTCATGTATGCCCAAAATTCTTAAAGGAAAATGGAAGGCAAATGATTGCTGGTGGCCATCCACCCCTCCCCCAGGGGGTGACTTCTCACTTTCTCTCTGTCTCTCTCTGTGTCTCTGGCAAGTGCACACACCCTATAGCAAAAATTTCTCTGAAAAAAAAAAATTGCATTGTGTAAAAATGAGAATATTTGACCTAGATGGCTTTGCTGTCAATAGTACAAATCTTGGGACCAGCAGTTAGCGTAATGGCATTGTCACTGGACTCCCATGTAGTCGACCACGGTTCGCGTCCCGGACCCGGTGGCTTAAAACTCACGACGGGCGCGTGTGCATGTGTCCTCAAGATCCCGAGAGGAGAATGGAGGAGACGGGATTTCTCACTTTCTGTCTCTCTGTCTCTCTCTGTCTGTCTGGCGAGCACACGCGCCCTATCACAAAAACCCCCCCAAAAAAAAAAAAAAATAGTACAAATCTTCATTTCATATAAAAGCAAATTAATAGTACAAATCTTCATTTCATATAAAAGCAAATTAAGACTCAGAAGGGAGTGATGTTTTTTCTTATTGAGAACCTGTGTTTTAGGGCCAGATGATGGCACAGAAAGATGTCAGGTTTGCATTCTGAGGCCACCCTGAGCACACCAGGCATGTGTACACACGCCTGTGACCCTGGCTGGCTGAGTCCGAGGAAGGATCACAGTGCGGAGACCTTGCTGGAGATGCCTCTGTCTCTCTTCTCTCTCTCTCAGAAGTGTATAAACAAACAAGCAAGCAAACAAAAATTAACCAGTGTTTCTTTCTTTTTATGGTTATTTTAAATATTTGAACACATTCTTATGACATGAATAGTTGGATGCTGCTTAAAGATTTATAATAGCATTGACCCTGTAATTGTAAGAAAATTTCATTTCTTACTGTTTTTTAAATTGGTCTCAATATTATATATTTTCCTGGGACCAGCAGTTAGCGTAATGGCTATGTTGCTGGACTCCCATGTAGTAGACCGCGGTTCGTGTCCTGGACCCAGTGGCTTAAAACTCCCGCCAGGCATGTGTGTGTGTGTGCCTAAGATCCCGAGAGGAGAATGGAGGAGAAGGGACTGTGGCATGGCCATCCCCCCTGGGGGGTGATCTCTCACTTTCTGTCTCTCTGTCTCTCTCTGTCTGGCTGGCAAGTGCACATACCCTATGACAAAAACCTCTCCAAAAAGAAAGAAAGAAAGAAAGATCAAAATTATATATTTTCCTGAGCAATATTTTCAAGTAATGAAACACATCATATCAAACCCCTGTATTGTACTACGTTTACCGTGCACTTTTTTTCTTACTCCGTCTCATTTCATCTAATTGCAGCAAAACTGAGTTAGGAGGCATGGAAAGCATCATTACTAATTCCAACTTCTCCTAAGACTGAACAAATACTATTCATGGCCTTTCAGTACTATTGGTAGATAAGTTACAAAATTAATATTTATTTTTTAAAGAATTATTCATTTAATTCCATTTGTTACTATTATTATTTTAATTTGATCAGAGACAGAGAGAGAGAGATAGAGGAAAAGTGAGAAATAAAGCTACCAGGTCTAAGACTTGAACAGCGACTGGCCATGTGGGAATCCAACGCCTTTAACCACCACACCCTGACAGCCCCTAAAATTTATATTTCTTAAATAGTGGATGGTAGTCAGTAAATCATGGCACTCTTTGAGGCTGATCCACACGAGACTGTTCTAGGCTTGTGTTTGAGACCCCTCTGAGTATGCCGAGTACACATGTGTGCATGACCCCGGGCAGGCTGAGGCTGGAGATGGACTGTGTTAGGAGTGCTCTCTCTCCAGTTTCTCTTATTCATGGAAAAAATGCATAAATAAACATTTTAAAAAGTTATAAAAACTAATATTTCTTGACCTCAGGGAGCTACATCTCAGAAACATGTAAAGAAGAGAATTGCAATCCATGCGACATTGAAAACAAATAGGCCTTAGAAATGTCCAGAATGGTTTCAGTGTAAAGGAAAAAGCTCATGAGAACTGTGTCATTAATGGGCTGAATCAATAATTTTCTACAGTAAGTTATGACCAATTTGCTGACATCTTAGGTAGCATTGTTCAGATACCATCTGTTCAGTATGGAAACTTTGACACTGCCGTGTATCTTAGGCTTTTCTCTCAAGTGTAACACACATACAGATAAGTGCCGCAACCAGCCAGACATGTTTTCACAAAGTGAGCAGATCATGTACTCAGCCCCCAAATCAAGAAACAGAAATTTCGAGCACCCCAAGCAACCCTCTGCTAGTTATTTACATACCAAACATGATCATTATTGTGGTTTCACTTTGCCCATTTTTTAAAATTTTATGTAAGCAGAATGACACAGTAAGTCTTTCTTTTGCTCAGTGTTATGTTTCTGAGCTTCATCTGTATTTCTATGTGTTGTGATAGATTATATAGTCTCAATGCTGCATAGTATTCAATTTTAGATATCAGTCTACTTACCCATTCTAATGGGCAGACATCTGGATAGTTTCCAGTTTATGGCTATAATGAATAGTGCTTTCATGACCTACCTTCTTTCCTTCCTTCCTTCCTTTCCTTTCTTTTCCTTTTTTTTTTTTTTTAATTGTGAGAAGGTGCATCTGCTTGCCAAAGAGTGAGAGAAAGAAAGCATTATCCTTCACACCTACACCTCATCAAGACTTGGGCAAACATACACACACACACACACACACACACACACACACACGTGCCTAACTAGTTTTTTAAGCCACCAGAACCAGGATTCAAAGCATGGTCAGCCGTGGGGGATCTGGCTCCCTTAACTACTTTGTGAGGCCATGGGGTAGGCTGGGCCCTCTTATGAACTTTCTTATACATGTTTTCTAGTGAATATATATAGGCATTTTAAATCTGTTTTGTCATTCATACATATATATTCTGCTTTAGTAGATAACAATGGTTTTCTGAATTGGCTATACTAATTTGCATTGCTACCAGCAGTGTATACGAGTTCCAGGTATTACACATCCTCACGAGCACCTGGTATGACTACAGTGCTTAATGACACTTTTTTTTTAAATTATTGTATACCTATAGTTTAAAAAGCAAGTGCTTTTGAAACAGCCTTACATAACAAAAATGTGAAATAGTCTAATCTCTCCAGTAAAACCAGATATGCCTAATCTACTTTGACTTAATACAAATTTTGAGAAAGATGCACAACATACAGGTTGAATTTAACTATATTAATTACATGAGAAAGCACTGAGTGACCTAATGGTTTTAATATATGAGTCAAAATCAAGATGTGATTTATTTTTTGAGAGATATAGGGTGTGTGCACTTGCCAGAGAGAGAGAGAGAGAGAAAGAGAAACAGAAAGTGATAAATCACCCACCAGGGGGTTGGCCACACCACAATCCTTTCTCCGTTGTTTTTGTCTTGGGGTCCTGGGCATGCATGCACACATGCCCGGCGTGAGTTTTAAGCCCCTGGGTCCAGGATTCGAAACTCGATCCACTATGTGGGAGTTCAGCAACATAGCCATTTCTCCATCTGCTGGTCGCAATCCTTGTTAATCCTTCCTAACAAGTGGGCATTATCAGACTTCTACCTTTCCTCACTGGCAATCAATCTCTTACCAACTTATATCTGGATTGTTACCAACTTCAATTTCCCCCTCCTCCTAGCTGCTGCTGTAAAATTTTCTTCTAAAAAAAACAAAAAGCAAAAACAATGCAAACAAGCCCATACATTTTGCTATCCAAAAAGCATTCATTTGGTCATGAATCCCGTTTATTCAAAAAATATAATTTCTATATAGAAGATTCTTCAGGAGTCCAAGGATAGCAATATAATCATTAATACATTCTGATGAATAAAGTATTTTAAAGCCTCAGTATAAAATCTACAAGGATTTATAAAATAGCCTTTCCTGAATACCTCCAATTACAGGCTACATTCTACTTGATGGAAAAAGTTGAGGACCATATGACTCATGAATTTCTTGGTAGTGTGAAGATTCAAGGAGTTCATTAAGAAAATCAGTCTCAGGACCAGCAGATGGCATAATAGTCACGTTGCTAGACTCCCACATTGTTGACCATGGTTCAAGTCCTACACCTGGTGACTTAAAACTCCTGGTGAATGTGTGTGTGTGTGTGTGTGTGTGTGTGTGTGTGTGTATGCACACACGTGTGCATGCCCAGGATCCCAAGAGGAAAATGGAGGAGAGGGGATTGCAACATGGCCAACCTCCCTGGAGGGTGATTTCTCGCTTTCTGTCTCTCTGCCTCTCTACGCCTCTCCTGTGAGTGCACATGCTCTACAGCAAAAATCTCTGTAAAAAAGCAGAAAATCATTCTAAGGCCAGCAGCTGGCTTGGTGGTTAAGGCACTGGACTCCTATATGGCCAATCACTTTTTGAGTCCCAGACCCGGAGGCTTGCTTTCTCTCTCTTTCTCTCTCTGCTCTGCCCATGTGCCCTATAGCAAATTAAATAATAACAATAGTAAATATAATTAAATAAATAATTATTAAAAAAAAAAAGAAAAACCAGTCTCCTCCCTTGGGATTAGATAAAAATGTCTGCTTTATGTTTAGTTCAGACTGTAAACTCCCAGTGGAAATGCAGTCCTCTCTGGGTTAATCATGTCTCAATAGCCAATGAATGCCAAGTGTATAAAGTCATATAATGATAATCATCTCATTATTTGTAAGGGATAAATTTTCAAAGATGATGATGAATTCCTTACTTGGCTCAGTAGCTTTAGGAGGCCTTTTAGAGACAAATCTGAAGTTCCTTATAAAAGGTTCCAGCAAAGCCAACTAAATCAAAGGATATTCTTATGGGGCTTTGTGCAAAGAACAGACTAAATAGAGACTAAAATTATTTTTTTTTTTTGCAAATAAGTTAGTTTATGCCTCTCTTTAGTAAAAGGGGGGAATGAAGAGAGAAAAAATGTTTCAGAAGAAAATTACAGTATACTCGTTACTAGATTTTAGCTTTGCCCATATCTGGTTTTTGAGTTTTTAGTATCTACCTACTGTTTGAACAGAATCTTAACATTTTCCTGGCTTTAAGTTTTAAGCAAATTTTTCTTTACATTCCTGACTTTGATTTATTAAAGCTAAAACTACTTTTCTTGAAATTAAAAAATCCATAAAACATGAAAAATAAAAAAAATACCTTCTTAATGACTGCAGTAAGTTATATAGGTTCAGCTGGGTGCTACTCACTGAGTTTTATGCCTAAAGTTAGACATGTGCTAACAGATACGTCATATCAACTATACTTACTATTGAAAGTATTTAGTTTAATTAATATCTTTTGTGAATTAATAAAATGTGGGGAAAAAAATACAGAAGACAATTGTGGACATACCAGAAACGGTGTGGGAGAAGGGTGGGAAATGGCAGAGGGTGAGAGGTAGGAAATCAAGGGAAAATAAAGAGAAGTAAAATACATAAGAAACAGGAAATGTAAAATTACTAGTTGAAGATAACATATATGGTAATAACTTTGATTGAGACAAAATACAGTGTATTCTGGATGGGAAAATGCATTGTGTATGCTGCAATGATATACAGTGAATGAATGTAAAATAAATACATTTAAAATTTTTAAAAATTAAAAAAAAAAGATCCCTAGCAGAGGAAAAATACAAAAAAAAAAAAAAAAGATGATGGTAGCTTACTTTCATTGAGCACTTTCAATGTATTAAAGCTTTTTTTGTCACATTTATTTTGTTCAAGCTTTTATTGTCACATTTATTTTTGACCATATTCCTAGCATCATTATCTTCTATTATAGATGAAGGATCTGAGGATCAGATAAGACAACTTGCCCAAGGCCACTTGAACCCAATTCTGTCTCAGTCCTTAATCACCATGGTTTCCCAAAAGAAAGTGCCCTTGGCAAAAAAGAAAAAAAGAAAAAAGAAAAGAAAAGAGAGAGACAGGAAGGCAAGAGTGCTATCTATCACAGAGCTGACTGGTCATCAACAAAAGGTATTTTTCAATTTTCACCTCACCCACAGACCACTGAAAGTCCCTCTGTAAATCAAACATCTACTTTGAGGCATTTTCCTGACCACATTATTATGATAACACGATTTTTGTTGTTTTTTTTCCCCCCCTTTAAATCTCTCCTCATTTCAGAGGAAGTCATGTTCTGCAAAGAAAAGAACTGTGGAAAAGACACACACTATTGGGCTTTCTAATAATAATTTTGCTCTTATAAAGACTGGAGGCAGAAGCTGGCAGGTGGCGTGGTGGTTAAGGGTATTGGACTCACACGGCTAACCACGGTTCTAGTTCTGACCTGGTGGCTTGCTTTCTCACTTTTCTTCTTTCTCTCTCTCTCTCTGCTCCTCTCTGGTCAAATTAAAAATAAATAAAGTTAAATAAAATAATTCTTTTCTTTTTAAAAAAAAAAAAGACCATCTTTGCATTCAGGACAAAAAATATCTAAAATGCAAACTAGGCAGGAAACTCCGCGGATGCAGAGGAAGGAGGCAGTCTGGACACAATCCACCACAAATCTAAAATGTTAGGCCATTAACTGGGGTTCAAATAGATTTCGTGAGCATTCTAAGAAGGAAGGGAAATACTGTTTGAGTGGATATTTTCAACCTTCAAGCACCCAGCTTAGGATTCCTTTATTACACTGTGCCTCTCAGATCCAGGCCTAGCTAAGAAAAATGATTAAAGACAAGCTTCTCCCAAAACTTAGGGCTCAGAGATCACAACAGCTAAATAAGGTCTTCTGTCTTATGAGTGAAGGCTGAATAATGAAGCCTCATTGTTTCACCAAATCACACAGAATTCAGGGTAAGTTATCTTACCGATTTAGGTCACCATTTCACATATCCTTCAGAGACAGACATAAGAAAGTGAATTAAAACTGCATAAGGAATGATTCAGCACCCAAGGGAGAGAAGACCACAGATATTACTAACTAATAGAAATATTGATAGTTGCCATTTAATAAACACTTTCTATTGGGCCACACACTATATTAGGGACTTGACAAGAATTATTTTGACACTCACAAGACCCATGCAGCGTCTTTTAAACACAAAACATTTCTCAAGCTATAGACTTTGAGATATTTTTTAGAGAACAATAAGAGATACTACATTTTAATAAATATGTTTGAGAAATCCTGAGTTAAAAAAAAAAAAACTTTGAATAAAATCACTTGTGATCAACTTTGTCAAAATACACTGGTAATAGTCATCGAGAATCCCTAAAGAAGGGCTCTAGTGTCAAATAGCTAGCCTTTTTCTTTTTAACTTTAGTTTTAATTTTAATTTTTAAAAAATTGTCAAAGGGTATATGTGGTTGCCAGAGAGAGAGGGAGAGAGAACAAGAAAGCATCCCCAATGGGGCATGGTCATATCACAATCCCTTCTCCTGCATTTCTCCATTCTGTCAGAATTTTGGCCACATAAACACATGTGCTCAGAATGTTTTTCACATCACAAGATGAGCACTCTCAGCAGATTTTCAAACCCAAATCATCCCCTTTTCCAGAATTCAAACTATATGGTTGACCATGTGGGATCTGATTCCCTTAACTACCCAATGGGACCGGCTCAGCTCGCCTTTCTACCTGCTTTGCCACAGAACTTTTTCTTGTTCCAAAAACTCATACTCATGGACAGAATTTGTGAAAATCTACACTGTACTAATTTGCTTTGAAATATCCTTTAGAAAAACCTTTTAAAAAGTAAGAGAGCTCACAGAATCACAGAAACAGGATAGCTCAAATCTTCAGTGGCAGGACCAGCAAGTGGTATGGAGGTCAAGGCTCTGGACTCCTATGGCCTACTGCAGCTCAAGTCCCAACATGGTGGTTTGAAAAATCATGCCAGGTGCATGTGTGTGTATGCCCCAAATCCTCAGAGAAGAATGGAGAATAGATTGTGGAATGGTTATTCCCCCAGGGGGTGATTTCTCACTTTCCCTCTCTCTGTCTCTCTCTCCAGTGAGTGCAAGTACCCTATGGCAAAAACCAAAGGGAAAAAAAAAATCTTCAGTGGCTATATGCTCTCCAACATATGAGAATACATTCCTGGTTTGTCCGGGCTGGCGAGTACCCAATAGGTATCCAATTTTACCACCATGCAATTCCTGTATGTTCAAAATTCTTCACTTTCTAGCACATCTTCTTTCTCCTCCAAGTTCCTCCCTGAAGTCAGTTCCTGCTGCCAAAGAAACATTGGAACAAGCCCCATAGTACAACTAAGCATGATCACCAAATATTGCACTGATTCACTGCATAGATCATAGCCAGATTTTACTAACTAAAGGTTGCAATTTGTTGTTCCCCAGTTTCTAGTGCAGCTAGGAGTGAAAAATATTGCAGCAAGGAAATCCTAGACTAAGGATTCTTCATCTACATCCCAAGGGCGTAGCAAAACAACTCCTGTGTCTACCTCGGTGTCTCGGATCCTCTGCTCTTAGATATTTCTTCCTTTTAAAAGTTTATTTATTTATTGAGAGAGCAAGCTAAGTAAGCACTCTCAACAGATTCTCACACCACAATCTTCCCTTCGCTTTCCAGTCAACCAGAATCATAAGCATGTGCGTGTGTGCCCAGTGTGTGCAAGTCAACACAGGAATCAAGCCCCAATCTTCCATATGGCTTCCAGAATTACACAGCATGGCAATACAACTCAGTCATGAAGGTTGGACCTGTCTTGGCATTTCTCACACCTGCTAGCTTTGTATGCATCCAAAGAAGACTCCTAGGGCAGTCACTGGAGAGGTAGGAAGCGATGCTCCCCATGGACCTCTGCAAGTACTCTCTTAAGCTGCTTTGTGATGGCACCAGTAACTTTGAGAAGCAGAGCTGTCATGAATGATGCCTAAGAATTAGGACAGGTTATGTTTCGAAACAGACAGGATGTGCACTGCATCAACCCTAGCATCACAGGCAAAAGAAGACTACAGCCTCCCCCCTGCACCACAGAGTCTTTCTAGGGCCAAAGTGCTTCCCTACACAAAAAAAAGGCAGATATTTCTCCTCTCTGTGGCATAGGTAACTGAAGAAAACAAAAACAAGCATAAAATTGAAACAACTGATATATTACAGTTATTTGAATATGAGAACCTGTGTGTGTGCACAAATATTAATATAATCTTAAATTTGTCGACTGCAAATTCCCAGAGGTTGGGGATTGTCTCATTTATTTCTCTAACCCCTACAGTTCCCAGCTCAGTGATCTACACTTGGTAGAAACTCAGAAAAGGTGAAATGAATAGATAAGGTAGATTATTCCAATCACTATATTTGGGGGGGAAAAGGTAGAAAAATAGTTGTGTAAGAAATAGACTCTTGCCAGTTTCAAATTAGATTTACTGGATAAAATTCAGGAATATTTTATAAAATCCTGCATGGCAATCAGTACCTTGGAAATATAATTCCTACTGGCACTGCTTTGGTACCCAGCTCCCGCGACATGGCTTTCAACTTCGGGGCTCCCTCGAGCGCCTCAGGCACTGCTGCAGCTACCGCAGCTCCTGCGGGTGGGTTTGGAGGATTTGGGACAACATCAACAACTGCAGGTTCTGCGTTCAGCTTTTCCACCCCAGCTAACACAGACACCACTGGACTCTTTGGTGGTACTCAGAACAAAGGTTTTGGATTTGGTACTGCTTTTGGCACAACAACGGGAACTAGTACTGGGTTAGGTACTGGTTTGGGAACTGGACTGGGATTCGGAGGATTTAACACACAGCAGCAGCAGCAGACTAGGTTAGGTGGTCTCTTCAGCCAGCCTACACAAGCTCCTACCCAGTCCAACCAACTGATAAATACTGCAAGTGCTCTTTCTGCTCCAACACTACTGGGAGATGAGAGAAATGCTATTTTGGCAAAATGGAATCAACTGCAGACCTTTTGGGGAACAGGAAAAGGATATATCAACAATAACATTCCACAAGAAAATCCCTTCTGCCGATTTAAGGCAGTAGGCTATAGCTGCTTATGGGCTGGGATGAAGATGGGTTAATAGTTTTAGTTTTCAACAAAAGAGAAACAGATATTCGAAGACAGCAACAGCAATTGGTAGAATCATTGCATAAAGTTTTGGGAGGAATCCAGACCCTCACCGTAAATGTAAAGGGTATTAAAACATTGCCAGGAGACCAGCAGTTAGCATAATGGCTATGTCGCTGAACTCCCCCGTGGTCGACTACGGTTTGAGACCCAGAACTGGTGGCTTAAACTCATTCCGGGCGCATGTGCGTACGTGCCCAAGATCCCGAAAGGAGAATGGAGGAGAAGGGATTACGGCATGGGCATCCCCCTGGGGGGAGATTTCTCGCTTTCTGTCTCTCTGTCTCTCTCTGTCCTTCTGGTGAGTGCACGTACCCTATAGCAAAAACCTCTCCAAAAAAAAAAAAAAAAGGACCAGGGCTTCCTGGACCACAAAAAAAAAAAAAAAAATATTTGCCAGATGACCAGACAGAAGTTGTCATTTATGTTGTTGAGCAATCTCCAAATGGTACTTCAAGAAGAATTCCAGCTACAACACTATGCCCATTTTGAACAAACCAACATAAAAACACAATTGCAGCAGCTCGGCATAACCCTTTCTATGACTACAACAGAACTTTCTCCTGCGCAGATCAAACAACTTTTACAGAATCCTCCTGCTGGTGTTGATCCTGTTATCTGGGAACAAGCCAAAGTGGATAACCCTGATGCTGAAAAGTTAATTCCTGTACCAATGGTGGGTTTCAAAGAACTTCCCCATAGACTGAAGGTGGTTCAAGATCAGATGACTAAGCAGCATCAGACCAGATTAGATACCATATCTGAAGATATTAGTGAGCTACAAAAGAATCAAATCACAACTATGGCCAAAATTGCACAATACAAGAGGAAACTCATGGATCTTTCCCACAGAACCTTACAGGTCCTAATCAAACAGGAAATTCAAAGGAAAAGTGGCTATGCCAATCAGGCTGATGAAGAACAGTTGCGAGTTCAGCCAGATACAATTCAGTGTGAACTGAATGCACCTACCCAGTTCAAGGGCCCACTAAATGAACTGATAGCCCAAATCAGGATGCAGAATAATTTTGGAGCTGTCAAATCTGAAGAAAGATGTTACATAGATGCAGATCTGTTACAAGAAATCAAGCAGCATTTGAAACAATAGCAAGAAGGCCTTAGGTGACACAGCAAATTCCTGATGAATTCAGGCCTAGAAACCAAGACCCTGAGTTTCCAGCTCAATACACCCAGTTCGCTCTCTTCAGAAGTGACCTTCCAGATTTTCCAAACCAAATCAATTCCACCTCTGTTGACATGAGGAGCCCCTCCTAATGGATCAAAGAATCAGCCTCTTGAAACAGGGTTTTCTTTGGTTTGCTTTTTATTTTTCTTGGAAATACATACTTTAACACCATTCCTTTCTGGGGCTTTGGCCGAAAGACTTTTTGCCCCATCCAAGGAGGTATTTATTTATGTCAACAACCAAAAGATTACAGGTCACACTGAGAGCTTTGGAAAGAAGATTTGCTTGATAACCACATGTGGGTAATGAATAGGTAGTAGCTTTAACAGAGAATTAATCCTTCAAGAATCTCAGTTGAACTTGAGTCCATTATCTTTTCTGTTGTTTAGTGAACTTTTACAGGGTTAGCTAAATCACTCACTCATTGGACACATTTTTTAATGTTTTAGCATCATGAAAATGTTGAAACAGGCAACTCAACAGAGTTAATCAAATCAGATTCTCTTAAAACACAGAGTAAAGAAGTTATGGGGAGAAAAAAAACGAAACACTTGATGTGAGACCAGACTCAGCTACCACTGTATCCGTAACAGTAATTTACTTGGTAGTAACTTAAATAACACAGTAACTCACAGAGAACGGTAAGTTGGTGCATGATGGGAACACTGGGTTTAATGAACTCGGTAGATAGGTGTTACTTCTTTTATTTATGTATTTCTTTTATTTGTTTTTCACCAAATAATGTATTAAAATATTTTATTGAAATTGGTTTTTGCCAGAATAAAAACAGTCCTAAAATAATCTATGTAACATTCATTCTTCAGTGAAGAAAAAAAAAATTTTTTTTCTTGAATTATAGTATCTCCTGGCATGAAAGAAGTTATGTCTATTTCTTCAGGGATATATTCCAGTTCTCCAGACTTAAAAGGAATCAACAGGTGGAGGGAAAAGAGAAGTGCATGCCAGAAGTTCCTGTGTCACGCTGAGTGTAATTGCAGCCCTGAGGTCTCTTCCTGTCAGCCTAGCTGACGCAGTGGGACAGGTCTGCTTTGTGTCCACCACTTAATGTCAGCCTACTGGGGCAGGATTCCAGGGGCCAGCAGTTTTATCAGTCAAGAGACCCTTGGGAGAGCTCAGCACTCAAGGATAGGCCGCAAGGGATCAGAACACTATCAACTCCACCCTCTGACTTCTGCTTCCCATTACAACTCCTTTCAGCAGTTTTCTTCCTAGTGGTAGAGCATGTCCCAATTTATTGCTTTATTTGCTTGCTATTGAATTAAGTGGAAAAACCCATCATAAAATCTCCTTAGCAACACTGAAAGGTCATTTATCTCCTCAAATTCTGTTTTCTCATAGCATTCTTTCTATTTAGAAATTTAGAACTTCTCTAGTAGTTGCTTAATAATTCCAGCATTTAGTTTCAGCAGCCTTCTCTACATGAAGCGCCTCTTGGCAATATTCCAAAACCCTTTGTACTCACTAAAAGTAATCCATTTGGGAAAATATTAATACTTTTCTAATAATTCCAAAATTTTTATTTCTGTTGTGAACATGTCCATGGTTAAGCAATTATGAAACATAAATACATGTTTTAAGTATCCAGATCTTCAAGGGTCATTTTGAAGAACTTTTTAGCAGATCTGTATAATTGCCATGGAAGTAGAATACTTTTTCAATCAAATAATATATATAAACTTATTCATATTATAAACTTAAAAAGGGTAATGTTTAGTTTGATAACTACCCACTATTAGAGAGAGTATTATAATTAGTGCCTGTTTAAGGTTCCATTGATTAAAAACTCTGGTACTAAACAACAGTCCAAGTTTTAGTCGTGTAATAAGTTATATGTATTTGTATGCATTTCTTAACATTCCTAGAACCTCCAGTTTTTAATTATATCCTCATTCTTCTTTTTTTAAATGTATTTTTTTTTCTTCCATGAGAGAAAGAAACAGAGAGAGACACATCTTCTCCAGTAGGGTCCTGATGCCATGATCCACTCCCAGCCTCAGTCAGTTCTGGATCATGAACATGCACATGCCTGGCATACTTAGGGAGGTCTCTGGACACAAAACCAAATGGTTCCCATATAGATCAACTTTGCAGAGCATCACGTTGTTCTGCTGTGCCACTGAATGGTCCCTCTGTCTTCTTAATAATACATCTAGTTTGACATTCTGTCTTTAATCCACTACCCATGCTTATGGTTATTCACATGTTTAACTCATTTTGAGATGGTATGGTCACTTCTATATTGTATATAATGTAGTAAGACCCTTAGGGGTCACCGTGGCATGGCATTAACAGATTGTGACTTGTAGCTTGACAGGTTGTATGAACTTTTAGGCAGGGGTCTTCCTCTGGCTCTCCTCTACCGTTCTCCCACTGCGTCTACACCCTGTGAGGATCCTTGTCCAGGTGCCAATGGTCCAGGATATTTCAGGTGCCAGTATGTGGCACGAGTATTTGGCAATCTCTCAGATGAAAGGCAACAAAGCACAGTGGAAGGTGGCTTTGAAGTCAGGCAGACTCAGGTGGGTTTAAATCCTGCTTTGACATTTAATCTCCAAAATAACCTTGGGCAGGTTATATTACAGTTCTCAGGGCTCCTCAGATAAAATCAATCATACAGAGTTATAGTTGGGCTTCACATGGTCGTCTGTACAGAACAGTCACAATGGTAGCAGAGGAGAAAGGATAAAAGGGATGAGTCAAAGATACGGCAGAGAAAGACGGGTACCTTGAATATATTAGTACCAAATCCTGCTGCGAATTTACTCATCATTTAAAATGTACATAATACTACATTTTTATACATCCTCTATTGCTATACAAGTACCCATACACATAGATAAAAAATATATGGTCATCCCTCAGTTTCCAAGGGGATTGGTTCCAGGAACCCTCAGTGACACTAAAATCTTCAGGTGCTCAAGTCCCTCACATAATACAATGCAGTATTTGCTTCTAACGTAAGCATATCCTCCTACATACTATGAATCATGTGTAGATTATTTATAATGCCTAATACTACTGCACTTAATTGTTATACTGTATTGTAGCATACACATAAAGGCATAGCTTCCCAAGGTCCCATTCTGCTCTATTATTTTCTAGTGGCTGAACATGAGGTAAGCTAACCAAAAATCACACTAAGTCTTGGTTTCTTCATAGGCCAAAAAAAAAAGGGGGGGATAATAATTATAACTTCTCGTGGGGTTTTGTAAGAATCAAATCTTTAAAATGAATGAAAACAATGTTTTGCAATATTTGGTTCACAGCAAACACTCAATATTAGATACTTATCCTTTATAGACTGCATCCTAATTTTACTAGCACTAGTAAATATGCGATACCCCCGAGCCCAGAGTCTCTTTCATGGCCCTGTGGGGGTCTCTGTTCTCTTATCTGTGTTCTAACTACTTCCATGAGATTACAGCTATGAGAATAAAAGTAACTACAAAGTGAAAGAAATGTATTTCTATGAAACACTCTGGGAAATATACTCTATTGTTCAACTTTGTAGGTCTTATTTTTAGGCCTTTAAATTATTTCTGCCTTTGAAATACCTAATCCATAAGCCTTGTATTTTAAAGAAAAAGCATACTTCGTTACCTTCTCTACCTGAATAGCTACATTTATTTTTTTTTAACCGAAACAGTTGTAGCTGATGTAAACACTTAGCAATCAAGTACTTTGAAAATGTTTTTTATTTTCATTAAATAATGTTTCTCCTAAAGAGAAATGCTTAATGCCTTCAGCATTACTTTTAGAATGATACATATTTATGATATAGTAGTATGCCACTTTTGGAACTTTTTTACATTTTTAAGGAAAAAAATGATATTTACATAATTTTTCCTCAAGCATTTGTGTAATTCTCTAAAGTATACCCTTTGATGATTTTACATATACATATTCCTTTCATCTTCTAATAGCAGGTTTGTTTATCTCCTCATTCAATCAGAGTATTTTAGATGAATATTGAAACAATTATTGGCTTTTTAAAACTCATGTAATCAACAGCTGGGTATGGCTATAAATGATATACATATTTCATCACTTTTAAAATATACTCATTCTTTATAGCAAATTTCATACAGATGGCTCTTTAGATGACTTTTGAAACATAATTTATATTTATAAATAAAGGTGGCTTACCTCTGCTACATTATAAAGAAAGCTTATTACCAATTTTTAAACTTTGGAAATGTGGAAGGCATTTCTATTTACTGTTGGTACTCTTCTCCCAATGACCTCACAACTAGAGAGCAAAATAATTTCACTCATAGACTCTCATTTTTGGTGTACAGTATTTCCCAGAACCTAATTTGGAGCAGAACAGAAGGACAAAGGGACATGGCATACTCTCTTAAGTATTTCTTTGTTCTTTTTTTCTTCCTTGCTCTTCCTTCCTTCCTTCCTTCCTTCCTTCCTTCCTTCCTTCCTTCCTTCCTTTCTTTTCCTGTGGAACTGTAGCTTCTACCTTAGGTTTGAATACTTTCCTCCACATCTGTTTATGTCGAAAGGTGTCAGGGTTAATAAACACAGGGTGTGAGGAAGTTGCACTCTTTTTAAATGTAAGAGCAAAGGCCATTTTATCTCTAGTTCCTGACTTAGTACCTACCACAAAGCAGGTGCTCAAAAAATACAGATTAAGTGATACTGAATGAATGAATACAGTGCTATCTTGTTAGGTGAAAATAAAAAGAAGAGTAGAGAGGAAGAAATGTCTCTTCATCTTTAGGGATGCATAAATGTATTCTGAAGACAGAAAAGAAAATCTGATAACTTAGTACTTGACAGTCACAAAGAAAGGATATCGGTAAATTTTTCATCAAGGAATCAGTGTCACAATCTGATTAGAGACCCTATACCTGGGGTGAGCTCAGACACAGAAGTTCAGGAGCGTTCACTGAATCTAGACACACACTCCTTGTGAACCAATGAAAACCTTGTGTTCACCCTGTAGCCTCAGTCGATCTATGCAGAGAGCTCCAGGTTCAACCAAAAACACAGGAAAGGCCTCGCATTATCAATAATAGTCTACTGATCATAGTGGGATTACCTGGTACTGATGATTGCTTAGAATAAACAACACACTACAGTCCAATAAAATATATCTATGCACAAACACCATTAGGAGCTCTTGCTGCCTTTAAAGAAAGTATCATCCTGCAATCTAGCCTTCTTCATAGTCTTTATAGAAGAGAGTGGCCATCTGAAACTGGAAAAAGGATGATTAGGATAGATTTGACCAGGCTCTTCAGAAAATAGAAAAACAACCGACCTTCTTGATCCCGCCTGACTCAGCATTTGCTTAGTCTGATGCATTTACATACGTTCTGTGCAGGCTGTCTTTCCAACTCCATAATAAAAAATGTGGCAAGATGGGATACACGACATGTTTCATGCATTTTAATGTCCTAATATTTGTTAACTTGGGATGAAATATAAAATATATCTGGTCTCAGCACCCTATTAAGTGGAATGCTTTGGCCATCTGTTCATGTCTTATCTTAGTCATTCACTTCTGCTTTTAATTGTAACTGCTACTTTTATGCTGATGGCATGAATCCTGAGGCCCAGTTTAATGCCTCTCTCAGTCCTCCTGATGCTTGGCTCATTTCAAATGATGGCTTAATCTCAATTGCTTTTAAACTTATGTTTAAACTCTCAGGGTTGATCTAAATGTATTCAATGTTTTCTTGAATAATACAAGTGCACTTTCTTTTTTCTTTTTCTTCTTTTTTTTTTTTTTTTTTTTTTTAGCAGTTTTTTCTATTAGGCGCGCTCTCCAGAGAGAAACAGAGAGACAGAAAGCAAGAAATCACCCCCCCCGGGGGGATGACCATGCCACAATCCCCTCTCCTTCATTCTCCTCTTGGGATCTTGGGCACGCACGCACACACTCCCAGTGTGAGTTCAAGCCACCGGGTCCAGGACTCGAACCACAATTGACTACATGGGAGTCCAACAACATAGCCATTACGCTAACTGCTGGTCCCTACAATTGCACTGTCTATATCTTATTTTTTGCTTCCTTTTTCACAATGGCTAACCAAGTTTATAGTCTGGACCCCATGAAGGTATAATTTTTCTTTCATGTCTTACTGTCTCAATTCTACCATAATTGAAGTTTTCAATATTATTCTTTTGTACATTACACTTTTGCTTTTGCATTGCTACCTACTCTGTTTAATTAAATAATTTGTTGACACATTCAATTTCTGTTTACCCAAGCCCAGGAGTTTCAGTCAACATAATTACATCCAGGGCTTTAGGACCTGCCGATAGCAAAACGTTGAAGTAGGGTAAACTTGTCTTGGAGCTTTCTCCTACAGAATTCCTCTCTTCTCTCCTCCTTTTCCTCCTCTCTCCTTCTTCCCAACCTGCAAAATGATCATCCATTTTGGCTCTTCTCATCCATTCCTTATTTTAAGTATAATATTTTCCCCATTGTCCTTATACTTAATTGTAAATCTATTATCTCTACATAGTTAAAAAATACATGAAATTAGAAAAGGTCCAATCCTACTAAGATATTAATAAATAAGAATACTGTCAGTTCTCAAGCACTTGAATTAGCTCAACTCTTGAACAGAAAGTACTTAATGAGCACTAACATTGTTCAAGGCCCGTGGTAGGTGCCAGGCATAGGAGGAGAAATAAGACAGCCGTTCCTGAATCCCCAGTGTGGAGTCTGGCAGGGAAATCAGACATGGAAAGTCACAGTATCATGTGGTGAGTTCTGAAGCAGTAAGTGGATGGGCTTCAGGAGCATGGATGACGGCAACTGCTCCCCGCTCTCCTCCCTTCATGTACATACTCTTTGTTTTCTTTCTGAAGTAGGTGTTGTTGCATAATAATAATTTCAACTACATCAGTTACTGAGCATCTATAACTCTAGCAAGCAAATTCAATTCACACTATATTAAATTATCATTTTGTCAGGATTTTGGTGACTAGTAATTGCTGTTATTGAGACAAGACCATATGCTAGGGATTGATCTAGCTATATTTCATTTATAAACTCATCTAAACTCTCATATAAGTTGATACCTATATTCTCATTTTACAGATGATAAGACTAAGATATAGAAAGATGAAATTATTTATTCAGTGTCAGGTCAGCAGCTAGCGTTAGGCATCATTTTATTCTACTCAGTTTGACTCTAGAGCAGTGCTGTCTAAAACAATTTTCTATGAAGATCAAAAATGTTCAATATCGGGAACCAGCAGTTAGCGTAATGGCTGTGTCACTGGACTCCCACGTAGTCGACAGCAGTTCGTGTCCCGGACCCGGTGGCTTAGAACGCACGCTGGGCGCGTGTGCATGCGTGCCCAAGATCCCAAGAGGAGAATGGAGGAGAAGGGATTGCGGTGTGACCATCCCCCCTGGGGGGTGATTTCTCGCTTTCTGTCTCTATGTCTCTGTCTGTCTGGCAAGCACACGCTCCCTATAGCGAAAACCTCTAAAAAAAATATGTTCAATATCTATGCTGCCTGATACAGCAGCCTCTAGCTACATGTGACTGCTGAGGACTTGAAATGGGGCTATTTGGAACTAAGAAACTAAATGTTTTATTTTATTTTATTTTAATTGATCTTAATGACTATAGCTCCTAACCTATAGGCCAACTTCTGGCCACTACGCTTTAATCTTCTCGAGGGCATGGTAATAGTGAGGTGAAAAAGAAGGGCCACTCTGAGCAAAGTCACCTGGTACAATTTTCCATTAGAGATGTTTGAAAAGGCTGTTCTAGAAAATACTTCAGGACCCAAAGGGATAAAAACTTTCAATGTGGAATGATTAGTATGAGATTCAAATTTAAAGGGTGGTGTCTTCTGCCAGTGATCTCTCACCCAAGAGCTATCTGCCAGCAGAAAGCACAACCTAACTTTATCCTTGATCCTTCTGACTCTCTTGAGAAAGGGTGGTAAAGCTCTGAAATCAGACCTAACAATAGATTTTATTTCATTTGTTTAAGAGAGATTTTTACTACAGGGCACATGTGTTCACCAGAGACAGAGAGACAGAAAGTGAGAAATCATCCCCTGAGGGGGGTGGCCATACTGCAATCCCTTCTCCTCCATTCTCTTCTTGGGAGTTTAGGACACACACGCACACACACCCAGCACAAGTTTTAAGCCACCGAGTCTGGGACTCAAACCATGGTCAACTACATGGGAGTCCAGCAACATAACCATTATGCCATCTGCTGGTCTCTTAACAATAGAACTTAAATGCTGTACTTTATTTTAAGTTCTGTGAATCTCAGACAACCAGAGACAAATCCTAAATACAGTTTAAGGAGAAGGAAGAGGCTCCTGACATGAGCACAATAATCATTTCAACAGTATCCATTACTGAACATCTATCAGTCTAGCAAGTGACTTCAATTCAAATTACATTAAATTATCATTTTGTCTCTGCAACTTTGTAAGGTGGGGAGTATTGATTTCATTTTGAAAATGGAAACATAAAGGCACAGGGAGCTTATGGAGCTTGTCCAAGATCACATGTATGAAAGAAGAGGAACCATGATTTGAGCTCCTACCTTAGAAAACTGGACCCAGACTCTGTTTTTTCCTTACGCATTGTCTTTCTGCTAAAACTGCCTCACAAAGCATCTGACATCTAGGTGCTCAATTCCATCTTCTTGTTCCAGCTTCAATACCTGTCACCTAGGTCATTCACGAAAACTAGTAGGAGACATTGAGAAGATGACCTGAGAGTGCTAGTTTCCCTTTACAGCTCGTCTTCTTCAGTACTACTGGGTCAATCTCCCTGTTACAGTGTTTCATCTGAGTCACTTGAAATTCCTAAAGAGTGCTGGTAGGATCAGGCATAAATGCCCCAGTCTGTCACAGAAGTAATCTGATTTCACCAATTACTAGAGATCCATTTGGTAGCATGTGCCCATGTAAACATCTCCATTGCTATCCAGCTCGCTCGCTCACCACCATCAAGGCATGGGCAGATCCTTTGCCCATGTTCTTTAGTCTGGAGTTCTTTTATTCCCCTCCACCTATCCAAAGGAATGGGCAATGTCCAGATCAAATCCATTCCTCCATAAAGCTCTCCTGACTACTCTAGCACCCCCATCTCTCTAGGGTAGCCCCAATCACCAGTTAAGGTCTCTGCCACACATTTTGATACTTAATCATATATCATGCTATTATCAGGTTCTTTCACGCATATATTGTTTGACTCTCCAATAAGATAATATGTTTAAGGGCAGTAACACTTTTTTTTTAAATCACTTCCAGAGCTACAGAGACTAACTGGTATCCATTTGGTAATTAGAGAATATTACTAAGGCATATCCAGTGATCGAGAGGGTAGGCTATCTGCAACCTCTCATTCATTTCTTCCTCATTCAACTGTGATCTCTTCCTGGTAGGGTCCATTCATTCACTGTTTTCACACTTTCCCAATTGTCCTCAGTGTCTTCTCTAGCATCTTCAGTGATGTTCAGTAAGTTCCTGTTAGATAATATATCTATAAAATTGTGTGCCAGGCACTGTATAAAATGATGAGTATGGATCATCTCATTTAATCCTCACAGGCAGGTGTAGTAGGTCCCCGGCATGTTGTCCAGATCTTTTCTGGAGAACTCCGGCTCTCATTCTCTCAGCTTGTAGCAGTGTTGCTAAGTGTGTTATTCTCTAGAGATATTGTCCTCGGCTGTCACCCAAGGTCATGCTTCCTTGTCTGGTTGGCCAGAGCAAGGGTTTAAAGGCCCAGCCACCTCAAGGTAGGTGCCTCTGAAGGGCCATCTTAGCTCCTGGGTGCCTCAGGGACCAGCAAAGAGCTTTTAAGACATCGTATTAAAGAACTTTATAAAGTCTTAAAAGCTTCACACCTCCCTTTGCCCAGTCCTGCCTCTGTCACTCTCCCAGCGATGTGGCTACCAGGGCATTTTTTGCAATAACCCTTACATACAAATCCCCATCTGTAGATCTGTTTCCCAGGAAACCATCCTAACGCAGTACGCATTACTAGTATCATTATCCCATGATATAGATGTGAAAAGAGAGGCTTAGAGAATTAAGTAATTTGAAATTTAAACAAAGAGCGTAAAAGAGATGCAAACCAGAGTAGATCATCCACCCCTACATTCTTCCTCACCATGTGTGCTGCCTTAAAAGCGAACATATATACAAATAAACAAACTCACTACGTTTGTGTTTTGAAGTGCTTCTCAACTGGAGTTACTGGTGCCTTTGGTGCCTTCCATGGCAAGGCAGCAGGAAATGGACAAAATCTGTGGTATTTGCTCAGGAGAGAACAACAGAATCTAGGACTTCTGGATATGCTGGGACGCTCCATCCCCTTCCATACCGTCCTTCGGGATCACTAGGACTTCACACAGGCCTTATCTCTGAAACACCTTTTAAAAATCCAAGATAAGAAACTATGGGAAAGAAGACTGAGGTCAGAGTATTTACACAAAAACAGATTTGTTGGTAGGACGGTGATGAGCCATTTTCTGATTAACCTGACTAAACATAGGACATGATTATGAATGTACTCATGCAGTTATCTAGAATAAACATGCCAAATAACTTCCTGATGAGGAAGAAAGATTGTGAGTGATTTTTAAGCTCAGTTGTTAATGTGGAATCTCTTCCTCTAAAGGAAAATAAAAATAATCCAGAAGCCAATAAAATATTTCAAGGATAACATGAAACAGCAAGAATGTACACAAAGTTCTAGAAATTCCGTGTGTGTAGAAGTTCCACCTAGCCCCCTTAAAGATGTAGAACTATATCAAAAGGACTCGTGAAAGTGTCTGCATTGGTAATCTGGATTATTTCAGAAGGTACACAATAGGTTCATAACTGTCAAGATCCTTGTGCCTCAGGGAACCAGCAGTTAGCTTAATGGCTATGTCACTGGACTCCCACGTAGTCGACCATTGTTCGTGTCCCGGACCCAATGGCTTAAAACTCACGCTATGCGCATGTGCGTGCGTACCCAAGATCCCGAGAGGAGAATGGAGGAGAAGGGATTGCGGTGTTACCGTCCCCCCTGGGGGGTGATTTCTCACTTTCTGTCTCTATGGCTCTCTCTGTCTGGCGAGTGCACGTGCCCTATAGTGAAAATCTCTCCCAATAAAAGGATCCTTGTGCCTCAGACCAGCTTTATAGTGCACTGGTAATACACCACTTAAGAGAAGCTAGATTGTAGATGGTGACCATGGTTCAAATCCCCAGCCTGGTTGGCCTAAAACATGCTGAGCAGGCATGAGTACACAGATATGATAGGCTGGAGGACTGGAGAAACGAGATGGTCATGTGACCAGACCCTGTGGAGAGTGGTCCTCTCTCTCTCTCATTCTCTCTCACATGCACGTGTACTCAATCATAAATTTAAAAAAATTTTTTGAAGATATTTGTGCCTCGAAAAACTGAGTTCTATAAATAATTTGGATCAAAAAACAAAAACAGAGTGTAGCAACAGGTCTCTCTTTTCCGTCTTTGTTTTTTTAACTTATTCTGACTCTGTTAGTGTTTATGGACAGGAGGGAAACATTTAATGTAATATAACACATCTGCATTTACATCTTACAAATATAGTTTTAGAAGGGGACAGAAAATCATGTGACCCTAAAATATTAATAACTAAAAGCAAATTCTGTCATTTATTTTTCCAAGCTTGTGTTTGAGAGAAGAAAAGAGAGAGCAAGATATCAAATATGAGAGAGAGCCTTTTCTGAAAACTAATTTTTGCAGCTTAACATTTTATTTTGACATACGTTCTACCACAATTCTGCAGTAATTTGGACAAAATATACATCTGACAGAGAAGGAAGGTGGTTAGCACCTCTTGGCTAAGTACCTTCAAAAGAGGAAAGAAAGACTTAGCTGACTATGAAGTGCAAATAGAGCAATACTTATTCCTACCAACATTGGTGCCCATTTTGAATGTACATACATTTCTTTTATATCATGCCTTAATGTATCTTTTTTTTCCCTTAAAACATGTTGTGACTTCAAGTTTAAAAAATACGTATGTTGGCCCATGTCATATTCAACAGATATTTATTACCTCTTACATGCCAACCACTGTACTAAAAGGTAAACAGACCTTCATTCTAGTCATGGCCTAAAAATATAAACCCTGGAGAAGCTATTTAAGCTCTTTCCATCTCTGTTTTCAGGCCTCCAAAATAAGACCAGATCATGTGTCTCAAAGCTTACAGGGTCAAGCAAATAGCATAAGTGGACTTGAAATTTAGACACTTCATTGGAGTATTAACCAAAAATGCATACTCTTCACTTCCACCAAAAAAAAAAAACAAAAAAACTTGCTCTACTTTTTTTTTCTTAACAGAAAGCCCTCTCACTTTATATTTTGTTTTTCTATTTCTGACGTCAGAAAGATTTTTCTTTCTTCTTAACTCTACAGCAAGAGAATGAGAATGCAAACACATTTAATCAGCATTAGCTGACGGTTGGCCACACTACTGCCAGGTCATAAGGGAATGCCAGGATGGCATCATCTCAGAGGCCTCAACCCCATCGATGAGAAGTCGCTGATGTTCACTCTGGCTGGAGGCTCCCATGCTCAAATATACACTCAGTGCTGCCTAATATTCCAGAGCTTCAAGAGAAGACCAGCATACAGATTTGTTATTTGAAAAACATCCACTTAAAACTTTGGCAAAAAATTCAAAAAGTTATAAGAACTTAAACATGGGATCATGAATGTGGAATGCAAACAACATACAATTGGGGCCAGCTTCAGCCTTGGAGCTGTCAGTTTGAGCCTGTGAGACTAGTTGATTTCTAAGGTCTCTCTCTACCTAAATAGTTCTATGATTTTCATTAGGAGACCCTGAGGTTTGGGTCACAAGGGCATGGATCCAATTAAAATCACAACTACACTTCCAGAAGAAAGAGTCTCAATGTTAGACGTATCCTGAAAAGTGAACAGTCCTAAGAGAACCCATTCATTACATTTAATGAACTAGCAGGTAACAAGAAGCTAGAAGGAAGACCATTAAATCTAACTCAGGAAATGTATTCATTTAGGTGCTGCTTATAATTCTCTTCAGACCTATGAAATAACAGACCTTTGATATTTGATATTGTTCATATTGATTGAAAGTGGTTTAAGTTTTCTGAAATGGAAGGATCTCTTCCTTGTCACATTGATCAAATTATTACATCATCAGCACCCACAGAGTCCCACGTCAGAGACAAAGTGCAAAGCAGGTCTTTCAGAGCACTCTCTCAGCCCTAGTAGAGTCCACACCATTGGTTCGGCAGACACGTGTCTTCCAGTACAGCATGTATTCCCCATCAAGCCAGCTTAAGGAATCTCGACATGATCACTGGTACTTAGCTACTGAGTTCCAGAGACTATGAATGCACATCTTGCCATGGCACTTATTAGTTGTGTGACTTTGGACACATTCCTTAAACTGTATGGGCTCATTTTTTCACTGGAAAACAGGAATTGTTGTGAGGATTGATTGAAGTACTATATGTAGTACTCATTTTTTCACTGGAAAACAGGAATTGTGAGGATTGATTGAAGTACTATATGTAGTCCAGCCTCTGTGGTGCAGTCAGTAACATACTAGACTGGGAAGCTGACTGCAGTTTAAGTCCCCGGCCTGGCTGGGCTAAAACTCACAGGCATGCCTAGGAGTCATGTGGGTGGGAGGACTGAAGGACAGGGATCACTTTTGACCAACCCCTGTGAAGTATGGTTCTCTCTCTTCCCTTCTCTCTCTCTCATGTGTGCATATGCATTCTATCATGATTTTAAAAAATACATTATATGCAAAAGGCTGACATAAGATATAGATATAGATATAGATATAGATATAGATACTTAGTAAATGATGATCGAATGAAAGACTCTGAGCAATTAATTGGGTTCTTTGAAAAGACTCCAGAAAATCTAGGACAGAGTTCCTTATGAGAATATCCTAAGACTGTAGGGGGTTGCACCAGTGAAGGAGAAAGGCTGGAGTTAGAGTTTGTACATACAAAATTACGCATGACTAAATGCTTGTCTTATCTCTGCAAAAACAAGTCAGTCCGAATCTAAATTAACCTATGGAGGTGTTAGATATATGAACAGATAATCTAGTCGTAAAAGATTCTGGGAAAATACTTTTCACATTTTCAGAAATAAAATTCTTTATTATTTGCGCAGTGCACCATACCTCAGATGGTTACTTAAGTCCAACTGAAAAAGAGTCCACTTGATTCTATCTAAGGAGAGAAATGAAAGCAGTCTCAATTTAGCTAAGAAATTGCAAGACTGGAAACTCATGCTGTCCAAACTCGGATTGTGCCAAGAATTTAATACAGTTTATGAAAATGTCAGAAACTGCCTCTGTCCCAGCCATTGTAACCTCAGGAGATCCTTTCCATGGATAACTCCATAAATTCTTCCCAGGTGGTCAGCTTCTAGACCACCATAATCCTTTAATAGATAAAACAAGACACAAAGACATTATCAACAGTAAAACTAAAGTTTAGAAGAAAGGTTTTGGTTGGTGAATCTCTTGACTTTGGGGAGGGGCATGGGAGGGGAGGATAAAACTTCAGATCTTCTGCGTTAGTGTTAATATCTGGGATCTAGTTGTTTTCACTAGGTAAGTATCCTTTCAGTACTGCATCTGGTTCTTCCAAGACTTAAATCTAACCTTCAGCCTGTATTGCACCTTCTCCAGCCTAAAAGATGGTGCACAGATTGCCTGAGATATAGACTAACAGCTGTGTTTTTTCTGGCAATTCAAATGCTTTGAATATAGGTCTTGGCAGTTGAAATGCTAGCCTGCAAACGGCACTGAAATTCTTTGAGAATTTATCAATTTGTGTTTAGGGACTTTTCAAATGGAAAAGCAAAGTTATTCATGTTTTCACAGGCAGTTCCAAATTCCAAACTGTGTCAAGGGTAAAATGTTTCTGTGTTTGAAAGGCCAAGGCAGAATTACGTAACCCAGATGAGGATAATATAATGCTACCCCAAAAACAAATTATAGGGCTTTAAAGATTTGCTATTCTAATTCTGTAACTTTACGCAATCAGAAGTGGTTCTTTCTTACCCCTTAGGGAAACTGAATTTGGTTTTCATTATAAACCTGTAAGGCCCAGAGATTAGAATTTAAATAGTTAACCATAAAGAAAGAGT
>NW_006159458.1:5424580-5438471 GCF_000334495.1 Tupaia belangeri chinensis | reverse complement strand
GTGTTTTGTTTCTGTGTTTCATTATTTGGGGAACTGTGTCTCTGATGAGTTTTGCCAGTGGCTTGCTCAATGGGTTTTTACATGTTGCCATAGGTAATTGTGATTTGGATACTTTTTCTTTTCTTTTTTTAAACAACAGTGTTTGCAAAGCCCAACTATGTGTAGCTTTGACAAATTCATTACTCAGACATTTTTCCAGGTCACATACATATTTTCTTATTTTTTTACTTTGCTTTAATTGCTGGAGGGTACCTATACTTGCGCACATGCATGAGAGTGAGAGAGAGAAAGAGAAAGAGAAGAGAAAGTACCCTCAATGAGACATGATAATGCTGCAATGCCTTCCCTTCCATTCTCCATCCTGTGAGGGTTTGGGTCATGCAAACACATTCACTTCATGTTTCTTTCAAGCCACTGGGATCGAGCTTCAAACTATAGCCCACCATGTGGGATCTGGTTTCCTTAACCATGGTGCCAGCCCCAGGCCATGTACTTCTGACAAGCCATTCTTTCACTTATGTTTTAACCTATGGAATGGGATGTGGACTACACAATATTAAAACTCAGATGAGTTTGAGCACATTATAATGGGAGGGAAGTTGAGAAGTATGTGGAAGTATTTCTATTTGCCGTAAATATTTTTATATTCAAGATTATAGAATAGGAAGAATTTCTACAAAACAATAATCTGACTAAACTAGCAAGAACAAATTTCTTGATTGAATTGAAATTAAGAGTTTCAAGAGGTAAATGTTTAGTAAGGAGTTAAGTAAAGACAAAAATCTGGATAAACAGAAAGAGGCTGCATTATACCACTGAGAAATATTCTGGTCCTAGTTTTTAATGCCAAAGCTCATAATTTTTCCACAGCACTGCACTACATTCTGTCTGTAACTATTTCCATGTGGAAACAACAAAAACAAACAAACAAACAAAAACAAAAATGGCCTACTATGTGGTTTGGTGGGTAAGGCAGCTGGATCCCACATGGCCGACTTCACTGAGTATCGGACTCAGTGACTTGAAAATATACCAGGCATGTATGTGTGTGCATGCTCAGAACCCTGAGAAGAGAACTGAGGAGAAGGAATTGCAGTGTGGTCATCCTCTGGGGGGAGGGGGGGTTGCAGTGCTTTTCCACTTTCTCTCTCTCTCCTCCTCCTCTCTTTTCATCCCTCTTTCCCTTTCTTTCCCTCTCTCTCTCTCTCTCTAGAAAGTGCACGCACCCTACAGCAAATTAAGAAAGAAAGAAAATAAAAGCCATTCATTTTTAAGATAAATTGATAAGACAGCTATTCCTATAGTTTCTGTGTGCAAACATTTTTTTTTGAAAGCTAATATTTTCTGTGATCCACACTGAACAACCACAGTTAAAGCATAGAATTTTGTAAGCATTTAAAAAGAAAATAATACAGGACTTGGAAATCAAAGTCTTCCCAAAAGTTTCTTTCATCCAAACAAGACAAAATAGTTAAAACTATGTAACCAAATACTGTGTTTTAAGGTTGGGACAAGATATTTTTAAAATACACAAATATCAATATAAACTTTATTCATGCTGATATTATTTGTTGTGATTTGCTTGCTTTATGAATGAGTACAGCTGGACCAAATATTCTTCTCCTCAGAACATGAGAGTGGAAGATAATGTCACGTTCTTTCTCCCTTTAGGAAGTTCTACATGGTTCTATCAGTTCTGGCAAGAAGTTAACAGTTGGGGTCAGCAGATGGTATAACGGTTACATCACTAGACTCCCATGTAGTAGACCGTAGTTCAAGTCCTGGACCTGGCAGCTTAAAACTCATGCCGAGTACATATGTGTGAATGTACTCCCCAAAGGAGAATGTAGAAGAAAGGATTGTGTAATCATCCACCCCAGGGAGATATTTCTCACTTTCTATGTCTCTATCCCTCTGGCGAGCACATGCACCCTATAGCAAAAATCTCTCTCTCAGGAAAAAAAAAAAATGAAGTTAACATTTAATGTAATATATTAGTAAGTATAAACCAGCAAAAGGTAAATTCATTAAATAAACACAAGATTTTAACATGGTATTGCCTAAAATGATTCCACCCACTTATCTGCTTGTTTAACTAAAACCACACAAAAGTCATGTATGTTTTATCCTTACAGTGTTTTGTTTCTAGTTTCAGAGCATGTTTTTCCATCTCACAATGTCCCAAAATACCTTCTTAATTTTCATTTCTTAATAAATGATGAGGGAAAACTAAGAATTTGGCAAAATATAGTATTTCATTATCTGTAAGAATTTGGTGATTTGGAATAAAAAAATGTTTAATCACCTTTTGTGTTTGAAAATTCAACACAGTGCCCATAAATATATAATTATAACATCTGAACTATTGTAAGTTTCAGAAGTCCCATATTTTTATTTTCACCCTATATATATATATATAAAGATATTTATATGTATGTGTGTGTGTATATATGTGTGTGTGTGTGTGTGTGTGTGTGTATTTCACCAAATGAGATAAAAGTTCTACAAATTAATTATACTTAAGGAGTAATATTCAGTTATTTCCCAAGTATTTATTAAGCATCTGACATATGCCAGGCAATAACTAAGCATTCAGGTATGGGGTGATATTTAGAATGAATCACTGACAATCTCACTAAATCTATAGTAATCAACATAGATGATAAGTCAATAAATAAGAAATAATATAAAGGGGCTAAAGTATGATGACAAAAGTTCTAGAGGAAAGCACATCTGACATATTTTAGTTTAATCAGGATAGGGAAAACTTATAGGGAACATCTCATACAGTATCTCCCTTCTGGCTATTTGAAAGTACCAAAAATCATTCATTTGTTTGTTTCAATGTTTATTGTGTTCCCCTAGCATATAAGCTTCCTAAGGACAATGACTATCTGTTCACTGCTCTATCTCCAGAGCCTAAAGCAAGGTCTGGCACTCAATAAATATTTGCCAACTGAATGACTGATAGGAAATGGTGCTGGGGAGGGAGATACTATCCTTCTTAGCCATACTGAGGTGTTCAGATTCCATCCCACAGCCAATGGAAAGCACGGGATGGTTTTCAGCTGGGGAATGGGAGGATCTTATGATAACATGCCATACTAGCTCCACTGAGAGAATGGATTGCTCAGAGAAAGGCAAGGCTGGTGACCTTCAGTCAGGGAGCCGTGCTCAAGTATGGGTTAAAATTGATGATGGACTCAAGTTCGTAATGGCAATGGCAATGGCAATGGAAAGAAGTGGACAGATTCTGGAGATGTGTAGGAAATAGAATTTACGTTTTTTGGTGATTGGTTGCTGTAGAGAAAGGGAGGGGAAAAGTCAAGGAGGATTCCAAGTTGGAATTACTGGTTGGTTGGATGATGTTAATATTCAGTGAAACAGGAAACAGTAGAATAGGAGGAGAGATAAAAAATTTTGTTCTGAGAATGTATACTTTGAGGTGTCCGCATGATACCCAAGTAAAAATGTCCAATAGACAATCAAATAAATGGGTCCAAAGCTAAGAAGGGAGTCTGGAGTGAGGATATAAGTTGAACTTCCAGTTCAACACAGACATTCAGTTGCATCTGAAACTTGTTAGGAAGTTACAATAATCAGAACAGAACATTTTTCTTCCCACTGTTATGATACAGAGAGTGCCACACTCACTAAGCATTAGCTGCTGATGAGGACAACTTCCTGGTGTCAGACTAGTCTTCAAGTTGAAGTGCCCAACTGCAGTGACAAGGGCCTGGCCTAGTGCAATTTCCAAATTGCTTGGCAGCTGAAAGAGGTGAAAAACTCATTACCAAGCCATCTGTCCGGAGATTCTGTCCTGATTTCTAGGCCAGATAAATTTGAATGATTTTGAGAAAATTTAAATAGCACACAGAATCAGTAAGTTCATTTGCTATCCACCCGGTATCCTAGTTTCTCATATATTAGTGAACTCCTCTGGAAGTTGTGCAAGGTGGCAGTATTATCAAGTAGATCCCCTATCTGTAACCTACATTTCCATAGAGAACATAATTTATCAGAGGGTCAAAAGTCTTCCAATTAAGTATAGTACGTTTTGTATCTAAGTTATTTTTTGTTACTAATGTTAGTATTTCTACTTCTAGTCTTTGTTTTTAGTCCTGTATCGAGTTATTCCTATATGATAAAATTAAAAGGTAATAGAGGCCAAATGGTGGTACCGTGGTAGTGAAACTGGGCCCATGTGGAAAGGTCCTGGCTTGCATCCCAGAACCTCCTTGGGCATGCCAGGTACATCCCGGTGATTTGGAATGGACAAGGCTGGAGATGGATCATGGCATGAAGACCCTGGTGGAGGTTCTCTCTCTCTCTCTCTCTCTCCTTTTGTTTCTCTCTCTCTCTACCTCTCTTTCTTAGTAAGATAAACTTATTTACTTATTAAAAATTTTAAAATAGTAGCAATGAAATTAATCTAATTGTCAATTTTAATCTCTTATTTGTTGTAGAGAAATTTTCCTGGTTAAAATCTTCTCATTTTTCACTATTCTTCCTCTCTCTCTCCTATTTTTTGTAATGAAAGAGCATGGGGTTAGAGTCAGACAGAACTAGGTTTGACTCAGATCTCTACCTTATTCTAATGCTCTGACTCTGTTTCCTGAGTTTAAAATAGTGATGATATCAGTGATTTAAAATATTGCAGGGCTGTTGTGAGGGTTAGGCCAGGAAACATAGACAAAGATCACTGCTAAAAGACGGCTGTCAGTAGGTGTTTCTTAGTGTCATTTATCTTCCCTTTCCCTTCCTGTTTTCCTCCAATAAGCAGGCTATTAGATATCAGCATCATGAAATATTGCAAATGGTTGAATTAGAGTCAGGGAGTGAAGAAAGAGGAAACCAAGTGTAATGAGTTCATAAATGAGTGAAATATGCCTAGTAGACATGAAATGAGGCATCCACCCTTCCTAGCAGTAAAAGAGGGTAAAAGGATAAAGAAAAATAGAGCAATAGCATGAAGGAAAATCAAGAGTCAAGGAAAATTTTTTGTTGCTGGAGATTGATTTTTGTTTTTTTTCAGGATAGGGAGATCTGAGTATGCTCATAACAAGAGGAGAAGGGGGCTGATGGAAAGGGAAGGATCTAAAAATCAAAGGGACCAATAGTAGAGAAAAGTCCTGAAGGAAATGGACTAGAAGGGCAGCACTGATAAAAGTAACTCTACAAAGGGTACAAAACAAATTGCCAGGTGAACCCAGACTCCTTGTAGGCAATGCAAGCTGGGACCCCTGGGACCTCTGCGACCCAGGATGTGACTCAGACGTTTCCTGCTGGCCAGCAGTCTAGGACCTCACTACATCTGTAGCTATTTAGGGCTGGGGAGCACTACAGCTGCCTTTCTCCTCTGCCTGAAATGGCAATTACTCATCATACGTCAAGTAGGTAAGAGTTACACAGTTTAGTTAAGAGCTTGTCTGGGGAAAATACTCACTGTGAATATCAGCTCTATCTTTTATGATTTGTATAATCTTGGGAATACTTTTTAATTTCCCTAAGCCTTCGCTTCTTTAATTCTAAAATAAAAATAATGACTCCTACATAATAGAATTAGAGCTAATGTATGTCAAGTAATTAATATTGATTTACATAATAAGAACCAGTATCTTTTTATCAGAGAAAGAGATGGAAAGAGAAGGAGAGAGAAATGAAGAGAGATAGGTATTTAGGACAGGATCTCACCATGTCATCATCCTCCTACCTAGTCTCCCAGTTAGCTAAGATCCCAGGCACCCACCCTTACAGCCAAGTTGGCCCAAGAATTGAACATGAGCCACTCATGCAGTTCCAGTATCATGCAGTGGGTCTAGGGCCATTTTTTCATTGCAAAATGTTAGCGTACTAAAATTAGCTTATTATTAAAGCTTTTTTTTTCATCAAATTTCAAGTTCATCTAATATAATATGCTTTCAGAAATGTAAATTATCACTGTTATTGTTGTTACCCTAAGGTGGTCAGCAGAGATGTGAATTCTCACTGTTATTGTTGTTACCCTAAGGTGGTCAAATGAAGAGAGATTGTCTATGAATTCTGAATGTGGCTTGAAGCAATAGAACTATGGCATTACCCCAACCTCTTTGGTGCAATCTATAGAGATGCAGACCACAGAGCTGGAAGACACTTGTCAATTGCAGCTGGAGTACAGGACCTACTCACCTGGAAACATGCCAAGCATATGAATGTATGCCTATGATCCTAACGAGCTTGAGAGTTGGATGAAAGGGATCATGGTGTGACCAGGTTCTGTGGAGGGTGTCTCTCTCTCTCTCTCCCCCCCCCACATACTATCAACAACAACAACATAACTCAGGTCTTCAATGCTACAGACATACATTATGCAAAAATTAACTGTGATACCAAGTTTCAATGAGAGTAAAGAAGATACATTTTTACTAAAGTTTTCACATATCTTGGTATTAGCTTCAAGAGCTTTCCCTGAGACTTTGGCAACTATCAATCTAGTCACCTAATACAATATGGATGAGCATGCCTAATCCAAAAATCTGAAATGTTCCAAAATCCAAAAATTTTTCAGCACCAATATGACACCACAAATGAAATTGCACCCCTGACTTTATGTGACAGAGCGCAGTCCAAACACTGTAATACCAAAACATTGTATAAAATGATCTCCACTCTATGTGTTTAAGGTATATGCGTAACACAAATAAATTTCATGTTTAGACACAGGTCTCAACCTCAAGAAAGCTCATTAAGTATATGCAAATATTTCAAAATTTTAAAAATCCAAAACACTTCTGGTCCGAAGCATTTTGGATAAAGGATACTCAACTTACAGTGATTAGGACAAACACAACAAAAGCAGAAATGACAGAAATTCAGAGGTAAAAAAGAATGTCTAACTTACTGTTTCACTTAAGATTATTATTATTATTATTTACTAAGTACTTTATTTAACCAGTACTTTCAACTAGACAAATTCCCATGAAAAATATGTTTTTATTATAAAGAAATAGATAATGAAGTCTTCATTCATGAGTAGTTGTATTTTTTGTTGCCTTTCTTCCATCCTGACTTCACGTTTCACTAGAAAAGGTGAAATCTAACATGTAAGTTCTATCTATTATGTAATGTAACTGAATAGTGAAGAATATTTGGAAAGGTTTCAACTATTACAGTAAAAGCAGAGGTGAGGAAGAACGTGTTCAAATGGACCCTTCTTTTATGTAGGAGAGAAGCAGTTTTCAAATTTTAATGTGCATGTAGGTCAGTGGATATCTTGTAAAAAGGCAGATTCTAATTCATGGTGACTGGAGTGGACCCTGTGGTTTTGCATTTCAAACAAGCTTCTGTGTGTCTGGATGCTGCTGGTACCCCATCACATTGTGTATTCGAGGAAGAGCTTAGAATCCAGCAATGAGTAGGGAGAGACCATCAGGTGTGCCCACCTGGTAGCTCAGCTCAGCATCACAGAAAGTATCTGAAAACTCAACCACCAGCCACCGGGAATCTGAGGTCTCTCATCTTGTAACAGGGCAGCTGATATTTTGATGTTAATAATTGACTTATATCTATCTGCAAACAGAAGGCATAGCCTTGGGGAAACTTTATTTTTTAATCTACAGACTTGATGGATGGTGGTCAAACAGCCAGAGGAGTAGTGATAACAAGGTGGTATCTGCTGAGCTAAACCACACTAGGGACGTATTTGACGACCTGTATCAGATTTGGGCCGCTCCTGCACACACCCCAGCAGTGATTCTCAAGGCCAATCTTTGGAGAAAAATCATAACAAATCTTTGTACAGAGATTTAATTTTTTTTTTGGTGGATCTATCAATATGGAGTGGTTTCTCTTTTTTGTCTATAAAACAAAATCAAGTTTACAAATTAATTCCATATGAAGTAATTGTTTTAGAAGAAAAACATATGAAAACTTTATATATGCCCTAATTTATTTTAGGATTACTTACTTCAAAGAACAGAACTCAAGAATTATACAGTGGAATTTGGTACTGGTTTATCTCATTTAAAGGGTATCTAAAAGAAGTCACCCTCTTCAGGTAGTGGAGACAGGCAGGCTGTCCCCAAGGGTTCTTAATGGTGGTCAGAAGTAGTGCACATCCTATTATGACCTCAGAGAAGATTGCCAAGGGTGGATTGTGCCTGATGTTTACTCAGCAGTGAGCTAACACCCATATTTAACTGTTTGGTTTTCTTCTTTAACAGCCAAACAGAATATTAGAAGCTTCATTTCCTGGCTAGACAATAAGCATCCTGCCCTAAGCTTGGAGGAGCACTCAGACACACTTCCAGTCCCTGGGTGAGTGAGGGCTGTAACTATAACAGCTGACACCTTCACTGAACCATTATTCTTGGAAAACAAGGTAATCTAGAAACTCAGAAAGGAAGGTTTTGCTAGCGGGATGTTGATATCTGTATTTGCCAGCTGGGGAGCACAATAGATTTATTTCAGAACAAGCTGTATTCAGTAGAGATACACCCTACATGTTTACAATGGAGTAGCAGCTGATTTCCCCCCTAGTTATTTCAGTTTTGCTTTCTGGGTATTTTAGTGGAAAAGGACTTTTTTTTGTTTTTTTGGGTTTTTTTTTTGAGAGGTTTTCGCTATAGGGCGCATGCGCTCGCCAGACAGAGAGAGACATAGAGACAGAAAGCGAGAAATCACCCCCCAGGGGGGATGGTCACGCCGCAATCCCTTCTCCTCCATTCTCCTCTCGAGATCTTGGGCATGCACGCACACGCGCCCAGCGTGAGTTTTAAGCCACCAGGTCCGGGACACGAACCGCAGTTGACTACGTGGGAGTCCAGCGACATAGCCATTACGCTAACTGCTGGTTCCCTGGAAAAGGACTTTTGAAAAGGTTTTGCAGATTTATCTCCACAAACTCTCACATCCTCTGGTTTAAAAGCTGTTGCCATTGCCTCAGAAATGGAAACCCTGATTTATAGTTCACAGGTATTTTCAAAGGCATGGCAGCACAGAGGGACCCGTGTCCACTTGTCTTCATCCCCTTGATAAGCAGGAAAGTACCTTGGAGGCGAGGCAGGCACAGGCTGTCACTGAGAAGCGAGAGTTCTTGTTCCCAGTGAGAACCATTCATCCCGTCACTAACATCACTAACATCATGCCTTACTTAAACTACCCAGGCAAAAACAGATCTTCCCTTGAGCTGGAAGAGCAGTGAGATGAAGTACAGAACTACAAGCCCACGTACTTCAGTCTGTGAAAATAACTCCCTGTTGACAGGCAACCCTGGTCAGGTCAGTTCACTTTAAAGCTACAAAAAATTGAACTGCCTTTCCTGTCAATCAAGTGAACACCACTTATTAAGATAATGAGGAGCATAGACAAAGAAAATGCAGCAGATTAGCTAAAAGCTGATATGGTATCGGATTGGAACACGACTGATGACATTTGAATGAGAAACAAAGTACCAGGAAAACAAAGCATATTCCCTCATTTTTAGTAAGTGGCAAATTAAGAAAACAATAACCAATTTCAATTAATAATTATTTCATTATATGCATTAACTTTTTAAAGGTTATTTTCTTTATGAGCGAGTGAGACAGTTACTGTAGCCAGTACGAAGCTGTACCCTGTCCTCCGTCCAGCCAGCGGGGATCATGGGTGTGTCTGATGTGTTCAGGTTGACCTAGGATTCAAACCCAGGCCCTTCTATATTGCTCTAGCATCATGCAGTGGTGCCCTCCCACCTGCACCACTGTGACTGGGCCTCAATTAACTTCCTGTAGGATGAAGCTGCTAAAATAAAGTCCACAATTTGACCATAACCCTTATCCCCCAATTGTTTTATAGGAATTATCTTCACAACTAGATTTTAAACTCTTCAAGGGTATCTATAATGCACTTTTCACTCATAACTTAGGGTTACTTCATAAGATCTGTGCTATACATGAGCTGAACAAGGGCGGAGAGATAGTGAAGAATTTCAGTTCAGCCTCTAAAGAAGTCCTCTGCATGTTCGGAGGATAAAGTCTATACTTATGCCACCAACCGTCCAGTTACTCTGCTCCTTACAGTGGCTCAGCTGGATTAAACTAGAAGTGTAATGGGGATCTGAGAGCAGACGGAGAAGGTGAGAGCATTTTGTACCCATGTTCCACTTTACAGTCATTGACCCTGGTGCTTGGGCAACACCTCATTTACCCTGTTGCTTTTGGGTTCAACATCTGATTGAAGTCATTCTTACCTCCCTTAAGCTTAAATTTATACTTCTTTGCTTTAATAAAGTTGAAGAATCTGTGTATAGTGATTCTGTATATGCATACATATGGCTATAGAATGGTACAGTCGTTTGTTATTATAAACTTCTAATAGTTACCATTTACAGAGCATGTATTAAATGATGAATATTCTAGGTAGATAATCTAATTAAATGCACTCAAAAACACTCTGAGGTAGCTATAGTAGTCCTAATACAGAGTTAAAATAAAGCCTAGAGATTTTGTCTTACCTCATATATCTCTAAAATGAAAGAAAAACATATTTGAATTAGTGTCTGCCTGCAAAGCTTGTGCTCCTAATGTGGGAGTCTTAAACCCATGCATCTTATTTTCATCTTAGAAAATAGACATCCATGTGTTTGTCAGCTTATACAGCTTCCGAATAAATAATGTACGGTGGGATAGGGAAACTGACAGAGTGATCTGTTCCAGGCACAGCCAAACTCCTACCTAAACATTGCTTCACGACGACCGATATGCAGCTGAACACTGGGATGTAGTTGCTACCTCTATCAACAGAAGCACAGACTCAGCCCTCCACGGTGATATAGCCTACCCGATTTATGAAACAAGGCAGGTAGATTTCTAAATCAAAATCTTTGTTTACTTCTCTCATGATTTCTATCCATAACAGAAATAGAAAGAAACAACTATGCAGACACAAGGAAGAAATGAAAGGAAGGAAGGAAGGAATCCCAAATTAAGATAAGAGACTTATAATACATATCACCCACAAAAAGAACTTCTGCAAAATACCTGGGCAAAGATAAAGAACACAAAAAAACTATGAATTAAAATTCAAAACAGGCTCTTCACAGAAGGGAAGACACAAATGATCAGTAAGAATGAAAAGATACACAGCTTCATTAGAAATCAGGGATGTGAAAACTAGAACCACAGTAGGCTGCCATGATACCTAAGCTCAAACTGGAAAAACATAAGTCTAATGAGAATATGGAGTAGCACAAGCATATACACCAGGATGGCGGGAAAGGCAAATAGGCAAACTTGGAAAGCAGTTGTTTTACTCCTAGCCATATGTCACAAAGACAGTTTTGTCCATGTGTGCAAAGAGACAAATGGTACATGCAATACTCCTCCCAAAAGAAAGGACAAAAGAGAAGCAACTGAAATGCAAGCCAATGTCAATCAACAGAAAATAGATAGATTATGGTATATCAGAATACTATACAGCATTTAAAATAAATGAGAGACAGTTACATGTAATGATAGGACTGTATCTGGAACTGAAGCTTGAACAAAACAGTTGCAGAAAGCTTGGAGTCGGATTCCACTTATAATACTCTTCAACAATAGAGCATGAGAAAGATAATGCAAAATTCAGATTAGACAGGAATTGACTGTGAAGTGACAGAGGAAGGATAGACGACCAGAAAGGCCTTCGTAAGATGTCAAAATTAAAAATAGTGTTTCTTTTCCCTTAAACTTGGTGAGTTCTCAATTGCTCATTGGATAATTATTCTTTTCTCTGTGTGTTTTGCTGTAGTAAAATATACATAAATATACATAATAAAATTAACCATTTCAGCCACTTGTAAGTGTATGATTCAAAGTACATTCACATTGCCATGTAACCATCAGTAATATCTGACTCAAAGACTTTATATAATACTAATACTTGGTGATTACTATATCATCTTGACTCATTTTAGCCAGCTCACAATCATAAGGGGAAAAAAATCTCCTTTTGGTACATCTTTCTAGTGAGGAACCTATTTTCTGCTGCTGAGAAAAGCACACTGAGTTAGTGTGGGGGGATTAATATAATATTGAAGGAAGGTTAAGTTGTTTGATTCCACGAAGTAATTAAAAAGAAGCAACATATTTTTAATGCCATTGAAGGTTTAAGGAGTTTAGGGAGCCCTATTTACAATCTATTGGATCAATTGTAAAACTCATTTTAAGTCGGAGAGTTGTTTTATTATATTAATTAGATTTTATCTCTCTAATTATTTTATAGCCCAACAGCAGGGGAAAAAAAAAGTATGACACATGTGCATCTGGAGAGTTTCCAAATATTACATAATTAGAAATGGCAAGTAATTGTTTTATAATGGTTTCAATATTAGCAAGTGCTCATGTGCTCTGTGAAAAGCAGGGAACAAAATAGTAGGTATAATGGAATTAGTTCAAACGTCCCATCAATTCGTACTTTTGAGCATTATTGATCACACCTCTCTCTCTGATGCTGGGATTTCAGACCAAACCTTAGCTATTTCTTGCTGTGGTTATCATCCGTTCCCTGTGCCTGCTGTAGCATGACTTGATCATTGTTTAAATGCATCTGTAACTCCAGAAACTGAGGGCAGACAGAAAGGGAGGGGGACTCTCTTGGGAAAGAATTCTGTTTTATAATAAAAGAAGCCATTGAATGCCAAAGCTGATTATGTAACAAACTCAATCAAGGTCTGCAAAATTCCACTACAAAATGAAGCATGATGGGAATTTTCAAGTCAGCTCTAATTTCTTTTCTGCCTTCAGGAGTTCTTTGTTAAAAGCAATATATTAACTCATCAAAAAAAAAAAAAAAAGTCCTGGCAAGACTTAAAAAAAGTAGCTTCATCTGCTACATTTTATGACATTTAATAGCCAATTCATTTTTTAAACAAGTTCATTCATTTAATAATTACAATAGATTATCTGACACAGTTCTATTTTACAAACTAGATTTTTCCTCTTGAAGAATTACTTGTTTATATTCTATAAATCTCAGTTTCTTTATAGACTAGATCCATAAAAATTCACAGTGTATAATTTTGTGTTACAAATTCATTATAAAGGACTTAGCCAACAACACACCATGAATAATAATGATAATACAGTTTGCTGGTTCTGCTTTTTTAGGATTTTAATTATTAAAAGTAAGCATCAGACACGAAGAAGGTAGCATATTGATGATGTGTGACTAACAATATGCCAAAGTAAATTGTAATGATTATTTCATGATCCAAATACCTGAATATTCTCAAATATTGAGAGGCAATAATGGCCAATGGAATCCCTTGGACAATGAATCCAGATTTCAGTTCTCTCAGGTGCAAATTGGAAATAACAACACTATCAACTAGTTTTATTATGGACTGAAATGAAACAATATGTGCACTATCTAAATCTAATTATAATGTGTAGGGGCATTCATTCACTGAAGCATTTTCTGGAAATTCATATCTAGGGTAATACATACTGTCCCAATTTGATAACACTACACACAGTGCTGATTCATTAAATTTCTGTTTCTGAAACAGCTTTCTTTAAAAGCTAATATATGTGGCTCAGCCTCTGTGCCACAACCATTGCACTGGACTGAAGAACTGGGAGCCACATGCTGACCATCAGTCAAGTCCCCAGCCTGGTTGGCCTGAAAATACACTTAGCACATGCACGCATGCCCAGGATCCTGGAGGGCTGGAGGATTAGAACAGAGGATCCTGCTGTGACTAAACTCTTTGGAAGGTGTTTCCTCTTCTCTCTCTCTCTTTTTCTCTCTCTCATGCACATGCATATGCTTTATCAAAAATAGGAAAAAAAGGTGTGCATATTTGTATGTCTTTATGAGAGATATATATGTATATGTACGTGTGTGTATATATGTGCGTGTGTATATATATATTTGTGTATGTATATATATA
>NW_006159458.1:5406386-5424560 GCF_000334495.1 Tupaia belangeri chinensis | reverse complement strand
ATATATAAAGACCTCTACAAAATACATGTGAAGAACCTGTTGGGAATGCTTTTTAAAATCAGAACACAAGGGATTTTCTTATAGCTACTTAGTGGAAAACTTTTATGAGGGACCATAAAAGGTCTTTATGTCTCTCTCTCCAAATCCTTAACTCTGATGTTTTTTAACTGGCTTGCTTCATAAGAAATGGGTCCGTGGTAATCAGTCACATTTTTGGAAAAGATATTCTGCTTCCAAAAGCTGGACCTGCCACCAAAATAATACAATTTTCATATTTTCTTCAAATAGTTCTCCCTTTTCATTTCTACATCTCAGAAATTGGGAGAGAAAATACGTGAACTCTCCCCTACTCTTCTACATTATCCCCATCTTCCCTATACACATATCTACTTAGGGATAAAGAAAAGTTGAAGACATACAAAAAAATCCTCTTTGCAGCCAATGAAACAGAGAGTCCCTGGCCTCTGTTGTACCTGCTCCTTTGAGTCATCAGAGGGCTAGGGTGGGGAGAGAGGAGACAGAGGGAGTAGGATGGACCCAGGAGTGACAAACTCATCGTCTAAGCAGTGTCCGTCCAGGCTCACTGACAGCAACAGAGAGATCAGAGTCAGTAAGATGCAGTACCTGTTGTCATGGAACAGTCATCCTAAAGGTATAAAAGGTAACAAAAAGTAATACGCTAAAGAACCTTATGGGGGTAAAAGATGAGGGTTGGAGGATAGTAATGGCTGTCGTGATGTACTAGGTGGAGACTTACTTTAGACAGAATACTCAAGGCAGAAAAAGAATGAGCTGGCCACTGAAAATGTAGGAATGCATTTCCTGGGGGAAAGCAACCAGCACAATTGGTCCTGCAGTGGAAAGAATGTGAGGGGTCACAGAGGACTTTGAGTACAGATCCACAGTATTTTCCATTCTGCAAAGACTGCTCTGATTGACACGCAGAGAAAACGGATCAGAAGAGAATAAGCAAAAGGTGAGGAATTGTTCCAGAACTAACTGTCAGTAAGAGAGGTGGGCAGCCAGGCCCCAGATGGGGCACAGAAGATGGACAGAGGTGACAAGATGTGGCTTTTTCATGACTGGGAGTGAGGATGCAAGAAAAAGAATCAGCAGTGACTCTCGGGCCAGTGGTGACATGTACAGAGAGGGATAAGACCAGAGACTGGGAAACAGATCTGAGAGGAAAAATAAGGTGACTGAAATCCAAGAATTCCATTTCATGCCTTTTTTATGGATTAACTCTGTACATTTACTCTGTCAAAAATGTCAATAAGTGGAAATACATCTACAAATAACCTTATCACTGATCCTGTTGGAGCCATGAAATATCTGCTTTATGGAATAAGGAGATTACCAAAGTAAATATGGTAATTATTCCTCTTAACCCGGTATAACAGGAACCACGTGAGAACTAGAATGAGTCGCACGTATTGCACAGTGTGTTGTGAGATTCTTCAAGGTTAGTGCAGAAAATGCGTGGAGGGCTCGTTAATTTAGCATCTTGAAGTGTGTTGTTAAATGCGGTAATGCTAAAAATAAGGACAGATTCTAAAAATAGTAGCACAGCTTCCTCCCCATAAAATGCTTTTTCAAACAGATTAAGAAATGGCTATCACTCCTGTTCGTGAATCCTGGCCTAGTTTAAGAGTCTGTGAGCATCAAAACAAGTCATCTGACAAAGCTCACCATCTGGGAAGCTATTAATCACCTTGTTTGGAATACACACTCAAGGATGAAAGTTCTCCCATTTTCCTTGGATTTCTATGCTGTTAGAGTTAGGGAGACTCAGAGGTCACACGTGGATTTACTTAGTTCAGGTTCTTGTCAAAAGGACCACTTTTCATGGTACTACGGTCTCAGCGGTACATAGATCACTGACAGAAAGGGAAACATGGCTCTTCATCACATCAGCTGTTTCATTTCATTGATACTCCAATGTTTCAGTGAAATAGTGTATGAAGTGAACGGTACAGCTCAGATCAATCACTCTTCAGAAACCTAAAGTCATGATATATAGAGTCTGTTCCTGGATATCTCTGGAGGATGAGATTTTCTAGTCATTTCAATACAATAAACATGAAGAGAATGTGTGCTTGTGTCAGAAACTGTGCTAGGGGCTAAGGATATGGAGCTAATATCACACAGTGTGTTTACATACTACCTTCAACTCCACTTCCTCTTTGTAAAGTTCATTCATTACTCTAAGTTAGAGAGATAGACAACCCAAGCAGGGTGCTCATGCCGTGATCCATAATCCATAGCCAGTATCAGACGGAACTCCGGGACTTTTCCTGTCAGTCCAGGTGCATTATCACCAAACTTGCCCACACACCATACTATTTTTTAACAGTAGCCAGTATCTGGGAGACATTTATTGTGTCCCAGTGAGTATTTTAAAGGTAATAGTTGGATGGGAGTGGGACTTAGATATTAGCACTTTTAAAAAGATCATTGGAAATTCTAATGTGTGGCCAGTGTAGACGATCTTGGGCTGAAAGGAAAGTCGTATCAATCATTCTATTAAGTAGCTTCAAGAAATGACTCAGTCAGTTATTTTTCATACAAACTTTCTCACATGCAAAGGATAGGATGACCAATTTCTCCTGGTTTGCCTGAGATTATCTCACTTTTTTTAAAATCAAGGTAAAATTCACATAACTTAAAATTAGCCATTTTAAAGTGGACAACTCAGTGGTATTTAGTACTTCTACAGTGTTGTACAACCACAACCTCTATTTAGTTCTAAAACATTTTTAAATTTCATTTTAATTTATTTTATACATCTGATCACTATATATCACTTAGCTTGTAAAGTGAATTCTCCCAACATGAATACACTTGACACCAGTTCAGTTAAGGATACTATACACTTTATCATCAACAGATAATAATCCATTTCTGTGTCCCATAAATGCTTGCCTCTCTATTTTTTTCCCTTAATTTCTTTCCTCACACCCTTCCCCTTATCACCCCAAAGAAAATCCCCTGCCCCACGAAGCAGTAATGCTCCATTCCATTCCCCCAAGTGCTGGCAATGACCAACCTGCCCTCTCTCTCTGTGGAGCTACCTATTCATCCAGACCTCTTGTCTGGCTTCTTCCATTTAGCATAATGTTTCTGAGGTTCATCAGTATTGTAGCATGAATCAATACTCCACTGCTTCTGTATGGCTCAGTATTACAGTGTATCTACAACACATTGGTTTGTTTATGATCCATGAATGGAAATTGTTTCTACCTTTCGTTTTCATGAATAGTGTTTCTATGAACTTTCATGTTTAAGATTTGGGTACTTGTTTTTAAATTATTAGGGGTATATTCCTGGGAATGGTATTATTGAGTCATATGATAATTCTATGTTTTTATTTTTGAGGAAACACCCAACTCTTTCCACTTGACTGCACCCTTTAACATTACCACCAATAAGGCATAGGAGGGCACCATTTTTTTCATATTATTAGTAATACTTGTTTTCCCTGTTTGTTTGTTCCTTTCAGTTATAACCAGCCTAGTGGGTATGAAGCAGCATCTCTTTGTGGTTCTGAGTTTCACTTTCCTGATGCTTAGTAATATTGAGTATCTGTTCAGGTGTTTCTTAGCCATTTGTCTGTCCTTAAGAAAAGTCTGTTCAAGTACTTTTCCCATGTTTTTAATTTTATTGTTTGTCTTTTTTTCTTGTTGTTGTGTTATAAGAATTTTTTATGGACTAGCAGATGGCGTAATGGTTACATCACTGGACTCCCACGTAGTCGGCCATGGTTCAAGTCCCCATCCTGGAAGTTTAAAACTCACGCCAGGCATGTGTGTGTGTGCGCCCAAGATCCTGAGAGGAGACTGGAGGAGAAGGGATTGTAACGTGACTGTCCCATGTGGGGGGAGGGGAATTTCTCGCTTTCTATTTCTCTGTTTTTCTCTGTTGCTCCAGCGAGTGCATGCATCCTATCACAAAAATTTCTCTCTCTCAAAAAAAGACTTTTATTAACTCGGTTCTTAGTGTCTGGCAAAGGCTCATTTCTTGGCCTAAAGACAGTTGCCTTCTCACTGTATCTTCACATGATATAAAAAGAGGGAGAGTGAGAGAGAGAGAGAATGTGAGGATGTTCTGATGTCTCTCATGATGACATCAATGCACATGCAAATGAATAAAGTTGTACCTCTGAAAGCATTCCATAATTTTCACACAATATCTAGGCTTAAAGATTTGGGCATTTCTACTATAAACACTTATGGCTATGGCAGGAATGAATCATGATGTAAATGTGATGGTGTGTACTATAGGAAATGTATGGCATCTAAAATACCTTCCAGGGGCCAGCAGGTGGCATGGTGGTTAAGGTGCTGGACTCCCACAGTTTGAGATCTGGACCTGGCAGCTTCAAAATCACACTAGGTATGTGTGTACGCATGCCTAAAAATCTCAGGAGGAGACCGGAGGAAAAGGTATTGCTGTGCCCACCCCTCATGGAAACGGGGTGTGATTTCTCACTTTCCTTTCCCTGTCTCTGCCTGCCTCTCTCCTGCAAGCACACACCCCCTATCTAAAATATCTACCAATCAGTCAAAATAGAAGAATATTTTTCAGAAGTTGAAAAAGTTGTCTGCTTAGGACCTCTAAAGATAATTTCAGGGCTTAATGAGTATTCTTTTGAATCCTACCCATGGATAATTTATCAATAGAGAATAATTTCCTTATACCAATAAACAGTCATAAATGAAAAATCATGGGGTGATAAAATTTTACTTTCTTCTCACTTTCTCTCTCTCTCTGGCAGGCACATGCAAAACTAAAAAACGACAAAAGATTTACTTTCTTTTACAGGTGAAAACTAGTGAAATAGCAAAGTAAAGATTTCCTGAAAGCAAATTATGGCAGAATTTTATAAAGCACTTAAAATCCTTAATTCCTATGGATCCCAAATTTGCTAAATAAGTACAGAGGACCCATATTTATTTTTTAAATCGCCAGAGACAGAGACAGAGATAAATATAGAGAGAGAGGGAGAAGAAAACCAAAGGGGCATAATCATACCACAATCCTTTCTCTTCTATTTCTCTGTCCTGTATGGATTTGGGGCATGCATATGCATGATTTTCAAGGCATCAAGGACAGTTTTTAAACCATGATTGACCATGTGGTATCCAGCTCCCTTAACCACTATGCTTCAGAGCCAGCTTGAGGCTCTTTTTTTTTTCATTTTTTTATTTATTTTTGAGAGAGAGATTTTTGTTATACAGCACGTGCACTCGCCAGAAAGACAGAGATAGAAAGCAAGAACTCACCCCTCACACACACACACACACACACACACACACACACACACACACACAGGGGGGCATGGCCATGCCACAATCCCTTCTCCTCAATTCTCCTCTTGGGATTTTGGGCACACACACACACATACACACACACACCCGCCCAGCATGAGTTTTAAGCCACCGGGTCTGGGACCCGAACTACGATCAACTATGTGAAAGTCCAGTGACGTAACTATTATACCATCTGCTGGTCCCCAAGACTCATATTTTTAAATAGTATTATTTTCTGTATCACAAATTATTCTCTGTGAATATTTCTTCCAACACTGTGTAATACCTGCATTAGGTAATATGGACAAAGCAAACAGCAATAACAATACTTTATGGGCTTTATATAAAGTACATCCAAAGATCATCTGGATGTTATCATTCAAAACTTCCCTCAAGCATTTGGTAGCTCCCCACAGACCATGTACTATGGAAGAAAGAGTTTGTTTTCAGCTTCTACAGTAGCTTCTTCCTGAGATCCTGGTTTGGATGACCAAATTAGTGTCCACACTTCAAGTTATATGAAACGTGGAGCAGTGCATTATGGGAGATACAGCTAGAGTAGCTGAGACTCACAGTACTACATTCTGGAAAATTTTAACTCTGAGCTCCAGATATGTTTTCTTGTTAGGCAAAACTTTAATGACGTGCTTGGCTTAGGTTCAAGTTAACCTTTTATTAAGAGACGACCAGGTTTCTGATTGTTTCTCTCTATAAATAGACATAAATGTACAGATATTTTAATTTATTTTATTTTTAGTTGTGAGGCTGCTTGGAGTAGAATCCTAGACCCAGCATTCAGTTGTCACATAACCACTCCATGCCTCTGTTTCCTTGCTTATGCACATTCGTTTGACCTCTATAAAATGGGGATGATGATAGCATCTGAGGTTGCAGGGAGGATTAAAGGAGTTAGCAAACGTAAAGTGCTTAGAACAGCGCTGGGCACAAATATTACCTGTATTCCCACAACACAAAGTAAAAACGTGTGCATTATTTCCTCAACTCCAGCTCTGAAGTACACAAGTTGCTGCTTTGTAAAGCATTGGTTGCTATGGTTTCTAACCTTAGCACGGGCAGTATATTCACCTGGACGTGGAAAATTCATGGGTTTATAGGATTCTAGTTGTTTTCTGCACGGGCGGTTGTTTACACCCTTACGAAGACCATGACTCAAAATCACTGCCCTCCACTGTCCCTGATTCGACTATGAAATGACTTGCTTCTCATGTCCAGCTCGAGGGAACAGATGTTAAAGTGAAAAAATAACACCATAATGACTTCCTCTAATTAGCACCTTTGTGAGTAAACTGAAGAAGATTGAGTCGTCCTAGAAACTAAATTACCCTCTCTTCTGTGGGCAGCCCTTCCAGCTCTGCCGCATGAGTCACTGGTGAGCAGAGATAACTCTCAGTGCCTCTTCTCTGAGTAAATGGGGCCTTCGGTCTTTATGGTTATAAATCTGATGACTTTTAAAAGCACTTTGAGCATTTTTCATTTTTTAAAGCTGATGTTTTCATACCATCTGTTTTCTTTCTTTATCCTTTCCCCTTCTAAACACAAAGTGAGATAACTATGTCTTTTTACACTATGACCGACTCAGCAATTCTGCTATTTTTTTTTATAAGCACCTCTTGGGGGCAGCATAAAAAAAATTGCCAGGTTGAGAGCCAATGAGGTAACCTTTTGGGCAAGACAGGAAGGTGGAGAGGGGAGGGAGGTAAGAGAACAGAAAACGTTCTCTCATGAGCAGTTCCCAGTCAACATCAAATACCAAGTGGTGATTTTTGTAGTTCTAATAAGAAAGTCAACATTCATTTGAAAATACAGTGAAATTCCTCCATTGGTGGTTTCCCTTTCTGTGGTCCCAGTTACCCAGAGCACAGTACAATAAGATATTTTGAGAGAAAGAGAGAGATCACATTCACATAACTTTTAATGCAGTATCTTATTGTAATTTACTATTTTATTATTAGTTGTTATTGTTACTCTCTGACTATGCCTAGTTTATAAATTAAATTCTGTCATATACATTTCCTATACATTCATAATAGGTATGTATGTATAGGAAAAAATATAGTATATACAGAGCTCACTACTATCCACAGTTTCAGGCATCCATGGGGAGTCTTGGAATAATCTTCTATAGACAAGGAGGGTCTACTGTATTTTTTTTCTGACTTACCATTTGGCATCCCCTGATAGGATTAGTATTTTTCATGTCATGAGAACAAGCCGTAGTGACTTAACTATTTCACTTTTTTTAAAGATCTATTTATTTATTTATTTAACTTAATTTTACTTGTTATTATTATTTATTTTTAATTTTACCACAGAGAGACAGAGAGAGAGAGAGAAAGGGAAAGTGAGAAAGCAAGCCTCCAGGTCCAGGACTCAAACCATGGTCAGCCATGTGGGAGTCCAGCATCTTAACCACCATGCCACCTGCCAGCCCTACTATTTCACTTTTATACTGTAATTTCTCTATTATTCAGTTCCATGTCAATTTGAAGCCCAGGATCCCAGAATAAGTGTATCATATCACAGAGCTGCAACATCTTTCTATTAATTTTACCACAGAGAGACAGAGAGAGAGAGAGAAAGGGAAAGTGAGAAAGCAAGCCTCCAGGTCCAGGACTCAAACCATGGTCAGCCATGTGGGAGTCCAGCATCTTAACCACCATGCCACCTGCCAGCCCTACTATTTCACTTTTATACTGTAATTTCGCTATTATTCAGTTCCATGTCAATTTGAAGCCCAGGATCCCAGAATAAGTGTATCATATCACAGAGCTGCAACATCTTTCTATCATAAAACACACACTTTTATTCTTAAAATAAATTTATTCTAATTGCATTTGAAATTATATAGCCATTTTCAGATTCTTGGGACTGAAAGGAATTTTAAAGGATCCTCCAGTTTAAGCCAGACCAATCTTAGAATTGATTAGGGACAGGGGTTTCAAACCCAGTCTTAAGATTCTTTAAGGAAGGAAACTTTGTATCTCCCAATAACTTCTGAAGCTTTTACTATTCAGGACATGACTATACAGTACAGAGACGTATTTCTATAAACAACTCTTGAAATGCTCTCGTTTCATAGTTATACCTAACAAAGTCATATTTCAGACCCACATCTTGCTTTTCACATAATTTTAAACAAGGCTTTTGCCTTAGGGTCCATGCACTCACTGGAGAGAGAGAGAGACAGAGACAGTGAGAGGGAAAAGGAGAAATCACCCCCAGGGGTGATGATCATGCCACAATCCCTTCTCCTCTATTCTCTTCCTGGGATCCTGGGCACACACGCACACACACCTGACGTGAGTTTAAAGCCATTGGGTCCGGGACTTGAACCATGGTGGTCATGTGGGAGTCCAACAACATAACTGCTACGCCATCTGCTGGTCCCTAAAATAATATTTTTAATGAGGCCAGAGGCACATTAGTAATATGCCATGATACTGAAGCCAAATGGGAAGGTCCTGAAATTGCAACCCAAGGCCTCCCAGTACATGCTGGGCATATATGCACCTGCCTGTGAACCTGGCTGGCTAAAGCTGGATATGGACCCCAGCATAAAAACCCTTTGGAGTATCTCCTCTCTCTGTGTCACTCTCTTTCATAGAATAAATAAATACATTTTAATGAGTTCACTGTCTTTTACTTAACCTCTTTATTATTTTCTTTCCTTCAGCGCATTTTAACAAATGATAAAATCTTAACAAAAAAAAAAATCTTTGAGTTAAGGAGATTATTATCAATCAGCCTTTTTGTTAATCCTTGATCATCAAAGATAACATTGTTGTCTTAGATGTCCTATCAAAGACCAGTATTTATTCTCTGATGTAGCAAAAAAAATAATAAATAAAAAGCACACACGAGTGCTTGGTACAAGGTCATGGATGGCTGGGATATTTTGCCACAGGAGCCCTAATTGAATTACTCCTTTTTGGAATTAGGTACAAATGCAGGGCTTTTTTTTTTTTTTTAACAAAGTCTATCAGTTTTACAGCTTGTTAGGTAAACATTCCCTTTTCAAAGGGACTCACAAATGTTTTTGTTTTTGTTTTTTCACAGGGAATGTTTATCTTCAGAGTTTCCTTCATGTACTTCTAAGGAACACTGGGGTTTGTTTAGTAGTAGTGTTGATGTCCACTGTCTGCCAGGCACTGTGTTCAAGGATGGGGACACGCGGGTGAATAAAACCAGGCGTACACCCGGTAGGCGCTGCCCTATTTCGAGAGCCACCGACATGCCGCACCTCATTTCTGTTAAAGCGGCAAGTGCCCTTTAAAGGAGATCTCCTCAGTGATGTAGGATGCGGAGTAATAAAAAGCCAGGGAAGACTTTCTGGAAGAATTGCTCTAATTAACAAAATTTCAAATCTAGTTTTTAAGGAAATAGTCTGAATAAAGGAAATGTTTAAAAATAGTGTCAATAGCAGAGAAACTGCGAGGGCATATTGGAGTGAGGAGGAGGCAAAGTATTAGTCCAATGTGTCACTGGAAATGGGAAAAGATTTCCTTTTTAAAATTCTTAAGCAGATTTGGAAAACATTCACCAGTCTGCTTCCAACTCCACTTACTGTTTGTTCCCAAACCAGACCAGGCATTATCACTCAGACATGCCTGACAGAGAATGGAGGTCTGGAGGGATCCTAAATCTATTTTTATCACAAAAACCCCAGATGACTGTTTCATAATGAACTTCCCCTTCCCTCCGTGTAAAACAGATTTGGGGATCACAGGCAGGTGCATATATGCCCAGCATGTACTTTCTGAAGCCGTGATTTGAATTCTGATGCATTTACAAATAAGTGGCCTTTTATAGTGATCAGATGTTTTTAAAAAATGAGAATAATATAAATAAGTAAATTAAAAGAATAAGTGGCCTTCTGTTTGGAGTCAATTTCCTCTGAGATTCTGATGCTTACCTGGTGAACGACAGGAGAGGACGTGAGGCCCAGCCCCACCAGTGCAGTGGTTAGTGCAGTGCTCTGAGATACTGGAAGCCATGTGGAAGACCGGGGCTCAGTCCCCAGGTTAACCTGTGCATGCTGGCCATGCATGTGTGCCTATGATCCTGACTGGCTGAAAGGCTGAAGTGGGATTTCAGTACGAGACCTTGTCGAGAGTTCTCTCTCTATTTCTCTCCGTCTACCTCTCTGTTCAGGGTTCTCTCTCTCTCGATTAATAAATGAATGTGTCTAATTCGAATGTAGATTCCAGGTGCCGTTCACATGCTGGATCATAAGCTGGAGTTTGGAGACAAAACTGCAGTACTCATCAATCACTCCATATTTGTTGCCAGTTATAAAACCCCAGCAGACATTGTCCAAGCCCCACCCTTACTCCCTGGCTTTTCAATGTGCTTGGGTCTCTTCCAGCTGTTAGAACGTGCATCTCTAGCCGGAGGGCCAGCCTAGCCAGAACCCAGCAAAATGAATGACCTTCGGGAGCAGCCTTCAACCAAGGGCTCTCAGGGGTCTGTATCTAAGAGTCCCATTTCCTGTGCCTCTCAGGCAGGGCGATCGTGGGGTAAGCGTTGACACTGCTTCCTGGAGGTTTCCCACAGAAGCTAATGCTAGTCACCCACTGTGGCAGTTGGCATGTAATGCACTCTTACTGGCTGCCTTCCTGCCCCTGTATCGTTCCCTTGCTGCCCTGTCAATGTTTGTTATACCTCCCACATAACTTTTTTCAAAAAAGTTTATTTCTTCCATGAGAGAGAGAGAACAAGAGAGCACCCCCAACAGGGTCTGACCGCCATGATCTATTCCCGGCATTCGGCCAGCCCCAGATCTTGGGCAAGCACATGCCCTGCTACTTGGGTACATGCCCGCACTTGCACTGGGAGCCTTTCAAAGTGGGACTGCCTCACAGAATGTCACTTTTTACTGCCATCTCTCTATTCCCCCTCACAACCACCACCAATTAAATGCTTTGACTCAATCCTTAGGATCTACCTCTGGGGGTATAGAAATCAAAAGGATAAGATTCATTAAATGTAATAATATCTTTAAGTTGACACAGTATTTTATAATTCCTCAAAAAATATATAGTTAAATAAACAGACCAATTTAATACTTATGTTTTATCAGATATGTTGGGAGATCGATATTTCTTTAATTGTGTTATTTTGATCCCAGAAGTGTAATATCATTTGTACACTCTTGGAGGAAAACGATTAGGACTGTCACTAAGAAAGGACAGTCAGTCACTGTCCTCCGTACAAGGCCAGAGAATGTACAGGTGGTCAGAGATGGTACAGATGATCAGATGGATGTTTGAAGAGAGGCACTGGATTTTTGTAACCATGTAAATGAAAGCATGCATACTGAAAAGTCTTGGGGGACTGCAAACCTGTTGCTTCTTCAGCTGACTCTGATCAGAGCTGTGTGATTAATAAATCATGACTTGGTGATGCACCAGAGCTGGCTTGCGATCAGCTCATGATAGCCTGAGAGATGACTGTCCACTTCAGGGATTTTGCAGACCAGATTACTCCACACTGGAGCTTGAAACAGACCATGATGGGAGTATTTACACCACAAAAATAAGTGAACGCTATAAATTAGGGCTTCTTCCTCTCCCTAAAATCAAGTGTTAAACGTTTACCAGCATAGTACTGAATCATGCAGTTGCCATTAATCAATTATTCTGTTAGTCAACCGCACTGCAACAAAGAAACTAAGATCTGAGAGTAGGTCAAGACTCATTCTTTGGTGCGTTGTTAAATTATACTGGGATCGCAAGAGGTCAAGGAGGACATTTCTTAGAAAGGTGGTCTTTCACTGTGTTTTGCAAGTGCCCTAGTTCAGTTCTAAGAAACACAGTGTCCAGAGGCTTGATTTCCATATGTGCTCTTTTCCTAACTGAGGTGCTTGAGAAGGAGGCTGCCTCTCCACAATCCTTCTCTGATTTTACGAAAGAAAGGCAGGCACACACACACACTCCAGATCTTACTATTGGGCCTTTCCCTGGGGAGTAAAAGTCTCTAAGTCCCCAAACAAAGGCATTCAGAGAAAGACTTATTTGGGAGATGACTCCCATGATTAATCAAGACATCCTAAGTATACAGGGCCGTCTCTCTTCCCATCTTACACCTGTATCCGTTAAGGTGAAGCTTGCCATTCAAAAGGATCATATGTTAGCCCATTTTCTGAGTTCTCTGAATTTGGATCAACTACGGAAAGATAGATCAAGTGAAAGTGAGTCTTTTAATTATAACTGGACAGATTATGGGACTATCAAAAATTTAACATATTTGGAAACCCCCACACTATCAATGTTACCTGTCTTCTTTACTGTAACTACCTTAGTATGTGCTTTCTCCTGAGATAATTCAAATGCACTTAACTGAATCATACAGTGAAATATCTACCCACTTCTAGTCAATCTTCATCTTATTTTATCTTATAAGATGGTTGATATTTTTTATCTCCTAATAAGGAAAACAATTTATTTAAACTTTAAATCACATATGCTCGTCATTCTTGCTGGCTGGTAGGCTGTGGGGAGGATTATGGTATGGCAAGTCCCTGCAGGTGTATTGCTCTCTCTCAAGAAATAAATAAAAATAAAACTTAAAGAAAAACAATTAGATGACAGCCTAAAAATGACTTAAAATGTATATAGTTTTTTGTTGTTGTTGCTGTTGTTGTTCGTTTTTGTTAAGGTTTTTGCCATAGAGTGTGTGTGCGCACTGGAAAGACAGGGACAGAAAGAGAGAAAGTGAGAAATCACCCCTTAGAGGGGATTACTATGCCACAATCCCTTCTCCATTCTCCTCCTGGGATTTTGGGCATGCACACACAGGTATCTGGCTTGAGTTTCAAGCTGTCAGATCCAGGACTCAAACCATGGTATACCATGTGAGAGTCCAGTGCTTTAACCACCATACCACCTGCTGGCCCTGAATGTGTATAGTTTCTTTAAAAAAAATTTTTGGTAGAGCCCACAGGTGGTGTGGTGGTTGAGGTCCTGGACTTCCCACATAGGCAACAGTGGTTTGAGTACTGAACCTGGTGGTTTGCTTTCTCATTGCCCTCCACTGCCTCTCTGTCTCTCTCTGACGAGTACATGTGAAAAATAATAAGAATAAAATAAACAATTCTTTAAATAAAATTATTTTTGGTGGGCATGTAGCAAAGAAGTTTGGCACCGCGGTTAGGTTATTGTCACAGCTTTGTCCTGATGATTCTGACCTCCAAAGCCAGACTGGACAGAGGCAAATGAATACTCTTCCAGAATACTAAAAAGTAAGGAAGAGAAAAAGAACCCCTTCTAAGAATTGAGTCACTCACAACAAACGTTTTCGCTCTAGTAATTATTTAGCAGAAAATACTCTCACTGATGGGGATGTGGGAGAAATCTGTGAAAAGTGTGTCTATTAATAGAAGACAATGGTTTTAAAGCATTAGGATATTCAAATCTACATATCTAAATATTGACCTTCATCATTTTATTTAAAAATATTGTTGACCAGAGAAAAAGAGATTCCCTAATTTCTTTCTTTTTTTTTGAAGAGGGTTTTGCTATAGGGCATGTGCGCTTGTCAGACAGAGAGAGACAGAGAGACAGAAAGCAAGAAATCACCCCCCAGGGGGATGGCCACACCGCAATCCCTTCTCCTCCATTCTCCTCTCAGGATCTTGGGCACATGAGCACACGTGCCCGGTGTGAGTTTTAAGCCGCTGGGTCCAGGACGCGAAACGCAGTCGACTACATGGGAGTCCAGAGACAAAGCCGTTACACTAACTGCTGGTCCCGGGACTCCCTAATTTCTATAGTCAGCCATCCACAGCCAAGTATGTATCTCCTTGCTTTGTTTTTCCAAGCATACCGAAAAGTTAGATCTCCTTGGCTCCTGAGGTCTAAGTGTGCCTCAAGTAAGCCATGCTACGGAGACACAGCAAATAGTAAATGTCTGTATTATTAATGTATCGAAGCAATAACCGTGTTCCTGACACAGCTTAAACCCAGGCCTTTATAAGGCACCTGCACAGTGTCTTAAGAGTTCATTTTGGCAGAATACATGGAATTGTTTCTTCTAAAAGTATTTTCTAAAAACAGCCCTCTTCTTCTTTATTAGGAATTCCAGAGGGTATGGCCTATAAAATCAAAATCATGTGTAAGTGAAATTCCTCTTCTTCCAGAAAGCTCCTCCCAGCATTAAAGACAATATATTTGTGGAACTTTAATCTGTGATGAAAGCAGCTATCCACGCTGATTGTCCAATAAAATTCTCAGTTTAAAGGTATCTTGTTTTGGCAACTAGATGATTACATTCAGCCAGGCTGGAGGCAGTGGCAGCAGATACAACTTTCTTGATCAAGAAAAGAGAAAATAGGGCCAGCCTGTGACCTGCTCCTTAAGGCAGCTGGATTCCATGTGGCCCAACTCTGGTTCAAGTCCCAGACTCAGCAGCTTGAGGCTTATGCTGGGTGCATGTGTGTGCATGTCCAAAATCCCAGCAGGATGAAGAGATGGAGGAGAAGAGACTGCAGTGTGACTATGCCCCATGGAGTGGTGCTTTCTCCCCTTCCCTCTGTCTGTCTGTCTCCAATAAGTGCATATGCCCACTGAGAAAACAAAAAGAGAGAGAGAAAGAAGAAAAGAAGAGAAAAGAAAAGAAAAGAGAAGAGAAAAGAAAAGAAAAGAGAAGAGAAAAGAAAAGAAAAGAGAAGAGAAAAGAAAAGAAAAGAGAAGAGAAAAGAAAAGAAAAGAGAAGAGAAAAGAAAAGAAAAGAGAAGAGAAAAGAAAAGAAAAGAGAAAAGAAAAGAAAAGAAAGAAAATGTGTGGGCTTTTTTTTTTTTTAAATAAAAAGGCAGGTCATTTCAGTGCCAGCACTTTGCCTAAATAACTAGACATTGTTTTTGTTCTTGTTTTTGTTTTTGTTTTGACACAAACAACATAAAGCAAGAAATAAACTCTATGTTGGTAGAATCTACTCATACTCTGTTTTCTAGAAACCAGAGAAATAATCTATTCTGACAGTTCACTTTTGGGTGCCATGGGAAACTTATTTAAAAATGTTTTCTCTTGGGGCGGGCAGATGGTGTGGTGGTTGAAGCGCTGGACTCCCACATGGCCAACCATAGTTCAAGTCCCAGACCTGCCAGCTTGTTCTCTCTCTCTCTTTCTCTCTCTGGTCAAATTGAAGAATAATAAATAAAATTAAATAATTAAAAAAGGTGGGGTTTTTTTTTTTGCAAATGTATTAGATAGTATCAATTTACCCACTGCTTCTTATAGGTAACAAGCAAATGATTACTCATGCACATGAAGAGAAGCGAAAAATTTACAATATGATTCCTGTTATAATACAAAGGGACTATGATTTAAAGAAGGGAAAGGTGAAAAAAATTATTTAAAATTTTGACTATAAAATGAACTATGCATGTTGGATCTTGAGGAAGGTTTTAAATAACAATTAGAAAGGGGAGTGGCCATCAGGTTTGTTTATCCTGCGACAATTAGATGAAGCACAGCTGACTTCAGAATAGTCTCTGCACAGGGCCACCATCAAGGGCAGTTTCCATTACAAAAGCTCTGCAGCCCTCACCTGCTAGAAGTGGGTAAAAGGCTATCCTGCCTCCCTCTTCTCTCTTCATCTATTTCCTTTCTTTTTTCTTTTTTTTCCTCTTCCTTTCTCCTTGCTCACACTCACTACCTGGTGTGCTGATTCGTTATGACTCCCAAGTCTTCTCAGATACACTTACCTCAGTTTATTGAGGGGCCTCAGTTTGTTGTGTGTAAACAGAAAGCATCTTATTTCTTCCAGTAAATAGCTGCCTCCAAATATTTCTGTTAGTACTGTCCTTTCCTTGCTGATCGACTCCTTAAAAACATGTAGAATGTGAGGCACTGGGAGCCTTGAATCCCCCACCAGGACAACAGGGAGGTCCTGTTTGGCAACCCACTGAGCGCAGACTGATCTGGGTAAGCCATGGAGGCAGCTCCCTGGCCTGTGGTCCCCTTGCCAGAGGGACCCCTGCTGCTCCTGCCTAGGACACTAGGTCTCCTGGCTGGTACTTGCTGCTCAACAAGCAGCCACTGGTTCTTATCAGTCCCCAAACAGTCCCTGGTACAGGGTACATTTCTTCTGAAAGTCACAAGGACTAAAACCTCTTACTACCTCTGGCACTCTAATAACAAGAATATACAACCAAGTAAGTGAGAAGGAGAAACCAAGGAACAAATATCCACTGGCAGCTTAGCTCTGTTTTCATTTTCCAGGTACCTCTGTGTCTAGCCCAGCTCATTTCCCCCAACAGCTGCCCCCACCATACCCATTTCTCATACTACCTTATGGCATATTCTGGCAGTATTCCATATTCCCATTATTCCCTATCCCTGACAAAAAGAGGTTACTAAATTTCCCTACTATGTGGTTACTCCTATGATTTCTCCAAAAGGCCTATGCTCTTCCCAGTGATGGGTTCCTTTCAAGTCATTGTGTCAGATTACTCAGTTCTTGATAACAAGGCAGAAAGTCAAATGGCAAAATTGTATCCATGTCATTTGAAATGATACAACAGAATTGAATGGGTAGAGCTACATTATTACACATAAAAAATGTGTTTGTCAATGCAGGGTCAAACCACAGCAAATGCAGGCAACTACCCAAGGCCCTGTGCTTTGGGAACCACAGAAAACACTGCCTGGGGAGCAACTCAGAAGATTTCTATCGGAGAAAAAGCAGTAGGTTGGTAACTGGTGGGGTAAAAAGCCACACACTATCTTGAACAAATAACCAATCTGTAATTTCTAACAATGTCACCAAGAAAGAAAAAGAAAGTTGTTCATTCCCAAGACTTATTCTTCAGCGTGTCAGTTTATCATTTCTTCAGCCCCCACCCCCACCCCAACCCCTGCAATGATCACAACACTGCCTTCAGTGCTGCTGAAGATTCCATCTGCTTCAAACAGGAACAGAGGAAGGAAATGGATGAAGAGATATTTTTATTTGGAAGTAAATTCAAAAGTGTGAAATTACGGAGATGTATAAATGAGCTCCTCAGTGAATATGACTCTGGAATTTTTTTCAACTCTTTGATTTTACAGGCAAGAAGTTTTCCATAGCCACAGCAATATGATTAGAAATGAAAACAAACTTCAAAATGTGACTCTTACTCATTTAAAGTTTCATGTCATGAATGAGTAAGGGAAAAAAAAATTGCTTAAGAAATCTGTTTCATGGTCCTATCTTGTTTCCAAATATCCATATAAAACATCAATCCATTCTCGGGAACCAGCAGTTAGCGTAATGGCTATGTCGCTGGACTCCCACGTAGTCGACCGTGGTTCACGTCCCGGACACGGTGGCTTAAAACTCACGCCAGGCGCGTGTGCGTACGTGCCCAAGATCCCGAGAGGAGAATGGAGGTAAAGGGATTGGGGCGTGACCATCCCCCCCAGGGAGTGATTTCTCGCTTTCTGTCTCTATGTCTCTCTCTGTCTGTCTGGCGAGCGCATGCGCCCTATAGCGAAAACCTCTCAAAAAAAAAAAAAAAACCAAAAAAAAAAAAAAAAATCAATCCATTCTCCAAGTGTAAGAGATGTCTTCAAAAAGTACATGGAAAATGTGCAGTCTTATGGGGAAATAAACTACGAATGGATTTTAATTTTTGCACCAAAAAACTCTGTACTTTAATTCCATATTCCCAAGAACTATTTTATTAATTTTTAATTATTATTCATACATTAAATCATTGTACATCATTTAGATTGTGAAGAAACTTTATCCAGCATGATATATACCTCAGTTCAGCCCAGTTGAGACTATTATACACATCCTTGTCAACAGATAAAAAACCTAATCTGTGTCCCACAAGTGTCTGACCTCTCCATACTCCCTCCAA
>NW_006159458.1:5376499-5406363 GCF_000334495.1 Tupaia belangeri chinensis | reverse complement strand
CCACACTCTCTTTCCACTTTGTCTCATATTCCCAAGAACTTTTAAAGTCCCTTCATATTCCTTTCTATAAAACACACTGAAAGTTTGTGCCTTTGATTTCTTAACTTACCGTCTTAATAACAAATTTTGATAGTCCTAAATAATTTCTAATTCTAACTCTGTCTCTGGTTGCATAAAAAAATTAATCTGCTTTTGGCTGATTGAGTGCATCAAGAATTCCCCAGAAGTAAGCTACCCTTCATAAGAATAAGAAAGAAAATAAAAATTGTATACCCTAGGAACCCAAAGAACAACTTCAGACAAGTCATTTTGCCTTTCTGAATCTTAAAGTCATCATTTCTATAGCAGAGATAATAATAATGATGCTATTATAACCTAAAAGAACTGTTACAATAATTTTTTATGAAAGCAATTATAAAGTATAAAATCTGACAGAGCTACATGTTATCTAGAAAATGCTTCTCTCAGGCTCCGTACTTCTCCACATCACCCTGTATTATAATTGACTTAGTATCCTGGAGAGTAAGGAGACAGAGGGTAAAATAAACTCGAGAACGACTATCCAGCTAACCGTTCCCAAGTGTATGACTGTATACATGAATTGTCACAAGTTTACCAAGATCACTTCTTAGCACTGCCCTTAAAATGGTGCTGTATTTTAACACATTTGGTACATTTTAACTATATTAACAGCCCCCACCCCACCCCCAGTTCAGCATTGCTAACTGAAGCAGAAAGAATTGACTCTTAAGATGCAGGGGCCATATCCGGAATTAACCAATGTGTTCTAGGCACACAACTCTGAGCCTTCTACAGAGAAGCAAGAAGCAAAACTAACATCAATCGGTGACTTCCCAGAGCCCTTACAGCTGCCAGGCACAGCGCTAAAGGCCTTCATACATTTCCCATTTAATTCTCTTTTTTATTTTTTTTTCTTTGAGAGGTTTTTGCTTTAGGGTGCCTACGCTCACCAGACAGTCTGAGAGAGACAGAGAGACAAAAAGTAAGAAATCACCCCTCCAGTGGGAATGGCCACGCCGCAATCCCTTCTCCTCCATTCTCCTCTCGGGATCTTGGACACACACGCACATGCACCCGGTGTGAGTTTAAGCCGCCGGGTCCGGGACTCGAACCACGGTTGACTACATGGGAGTTCAGCGACATAGCCATTATGCTAACTGCTCATTTCCCATTTAATTCTCATGACAACACTGTGAGGTGAGGAGTAGTTTCTTCATTTTAAAGAAAACACTGGGACCAGCAGATGGCATAATGGTCATGTCACTGGACTCCCACAGAGTGGACCATGGTTCAAGTCCTAGACCTGGTGGCTTAAAATTAACACATGGTGTGTGTGTATGCTTGCCCAAAATCCCGAGAGGAGAATGGAGAAGGAATTGTAGTGTGGCCATCCTTCCTGGGGGTGATTTCTGGCTTTCTGTCTCTCCAGCAAGCACACACACTCTACAGCAAAAAATGTCTCAAAAAAGAAAAAGAAAACACCACAACGGTGGTTTCTGTGGTTCATAAAACCTTTGGTAGTTGCCTGCATTTGTCAAAATAAAATATTCCTTTCTTTTTTTTTTTTTTTTTTTTGTATAGGGCACTTGCACTCACCAGAGAGAGACACAGGGAGAGAAGGTAAGAAAACACACCCCAGGAGGGCTTTTGCTCCATTCTCTTCTTGGGATTGGGGGGATGCACATGCACGTTTCTGGTGTGTTTTTCAAGCCGCTGGGTCTGGGACTCAAACTGCACTTGGCCACATAGGATCAGGCCACCTAGGCCACCTTAATCTCCATGTCACCTACTGGCCCCACAAATCTTATTTTCTAGTAAGAAAGAAATGGGGACTAGGACTCGTAATTGGTCCATCTTGGTTATACCTGTTAGAGGCTTTGCGCTTCTAAGACCATTTAATGGCAACAACACCTATTAGTTTATCAAATCTGAGGACTGAGATTTTACTTGGACTTTTGTCTCTTTCCACATCTAAGATCAGGAGAGAAAGAAGAGAAAACATAAAGCTGGTAATTTTCCTGTTTGTGATCAAGTTTTAAAAACATTTGGTCAGGAGATACTTCACAGTCCCAGTTCTAAAGGCAGGTGGGACGGCCTTCTAGATTTCCTCTGCTTGCCTCTCCTTCACACTGCCCTTTATCTGAATGGCAGTTCTCTCGACTATGTCAGCAGCACACACTCTCCTAGCATTGGTTGCAGAGCATTATCAGCTGCGACTGCACTCCCTAGTCACCTTTGTGAAATGTTTCCTAGTGTTAGAATGGAGGTTGTTTACCTCTCTGCAACACCACGCTTTACGGCTGGCGATGCATTTTTGTTTTTACATTGTATCTCAGTAAATGAAAAGACTTCTGAGCCGTGAGTGACAGCCGAGGTAAATCTTGAGTGACTTCACTTCACAGGGCAGCAGGTGAACCTCACGTCAGCAGCGTTGGAGCTAAATCCCACACCGGCTGATACAATGAAGTGCAGCTTCATTCTAGGCTGCCAAAGAGGATCCCACCAAGGCCATGGCATAGTCTTGTGTCCAGCAAACCACGGATAAAATGTTTGCCGATGAACAAATGGAGTAAAAGATGAAAACGTGATCATGGAAATTTAGAATGAAAGCTCAGATGAGGTTTATGTATTCCATAACTTAGCCAGAAGTTCCATTTGCCTAGACGTAACAGGTAACGTATTTATCGACTGCTGTATAACAAACAGCCACAACCTTAGCAGCCTACACCAACATCCACGTGTTTTCTCGCAGTTCTGTCAGAAGTCTGGTGGCCTTGGCTGGTTGCTCTGCTTAGAGTCCCACAAAGCTCTGGCAGCTGGCAGAGCTCTTCCCTGGAGGCTCCAAGGAAAAGTCTGCTGACAAGTACACACACTGCGGGAGGAGTCCAGTTCCTTGTCTCTGGAGGGCTGAGGTCTCCCTTCTCTTGCTGGCTGCCTCAGTTCCTGGAGACCACCACAGTCCTCATCATGGGAATCCTCCACCTTCCCACCAATCATAGCATGCAAAATCCTTCTCATGCTTTGAGCACTTCCTCTTTTGCCGCCAATAGGACAAAGCTCTCTTCTCCTAAGGGCTCATGTGATTAGATTAAGCCTAACTAGATAATCACATTCATAGGTTAGTTGAAGATTAAGGAATATGGAATCTTAGGAGAGCAATTAGAATTCTGCCTACCATACCTAGCAAGCAGGATTAATGAAAAATGATGTTGGGAACCAGCAGTTAGCGTAATGGCTATGTCGCTGGATTCCCACATAGTGGACCGCGGTTCGTGTCCCGGACCCGGTGGCTTAAAACTCACGCCAGGCACATGTGCATGCGTGCCCAAGATCCCGTGAGGAGAATGGAGGAGAAGGGATTGTGGTGTGACCATCCCCCCTGGGGGGTGATTTTTCACTTTCTGTCTCTATGTCTCTCTCTGTCTGTCTGGCGAGCGCACGCGCCCTACAGTGAAAATCTCTCCAAAAAAAAAAAAAAATGATGTTAGGTTTACCAGATTCTCAAAAAATAAAGATATTTTAGGGAACAGCAGTTAGTGTAATGGCTATGTCGCTGGACTCCCATGTAGTTGACTGCCGTTCAGGTCCTGGATCTGGTGACTTAAAACTCACGCCAGGCGTGTGTGTGTGTGCATGCCCAAGATCCCGAGAGGAGAACGGAGGAAAAGGGATTGCAGCGTGGCCATCCCCCCTAGGGGGTGATTTATTGCTTTCTGTCTGTCTGTCTGGTGAACACACTCGCTCTGTAGCAAAAACCTCTAAAAAAAAAAAAAAAAAGAAAGAAAATGGACATTTTGTAGTTAAGTAAATCTATCTTAAAAATTTTAAAAATAAAGATATTGTAGTATAGTCAGATACAGTAAGAAATAATAAAAGAATTATGTCCAAATGCCTGAACATAGATCCTTCTAAATTTAAAAGTTAGACTGAAATGTGAAATGGTGTACTATTTACACAGCAAAGAACTATCTTAAAGATGCCAATCTGAGTCTGTTTGTGCTGCTATAACAGAATACCAAAGACTGGATAATTTACAAAGAACAAAGATTTACTTCTTACAGATACAGAGGCTAAGAAGGCCAAGATCAAGGGACCCGCAGGTGGTAAGGACCCTCTTTCTACGGAAGGCAGAAGGGCAAGAATGCATGGGAGAGCATGAGAGGGCCAAATTGGCATTTATAACAAATCCACTCCTGTTATAATGACATTAACCCATCCACCAGGGCAGAGTCCAATACCTCTTAAAGGCTCCACCTCTCAACACTGTTGCATTGGGATTAAGTCTTCACACATGAATTTCAGAGGACTTATTCAAACCATAGCATAAACACACAGCCCTTGATCCTGGCTGGCTGCAGAGCTGAATGGGAGGGTTGTGGCAAGAAGACTATGTTAAGAGTGCCCTCCCCCAAAATAAACAAATAAACTTCAAGAAGTAATAACTAAGTAAAAATTGGGAATGTAGGAATAAGCATAATTTTATCATTTTTTTAAAAGCAATAGACATTACTAGGACCAGCAGTTAGCGTAATGGCTATGTCACTGGACTCCCATGTAGTCGACCACGGTTCGAGTCCCGGACCCGGGGGCTTAAACTCACACTGGGCGCGTGTGCGTGTGTGCCCAAGATCCTGAGAGGAGAATGGAGGAGAAGGGATTGCGGCGTGGCCATCCCCCCGGGGGGTAATTTCTCGCTTTCTGTCTCTCTGTCTCTCTCTGCCTTTCTGGCAAGCGCACGCGCCCTACAGCAAAAAACCTCTCCAAAAAAAAAGCAATAGACATTACTAAGTAATCTTGGTCGCAGACTAAAAATTGTTCTTAAAACCTCATTTAAAATGTTTTACTTCTTTTTTTTACTACTATGTTAGGTTAGTTATGTTCAACTTCAGATAAGAAAAATGAAGCGATATGGCAGGAAGGAATCATTTCCTGTAACATTTCCAGGATCATCACCATCAGCTTGGAGAATAGGACTGTGGATGCCCTCGCGGGTGGGGATGAGGGGGCCTTCATTTGTCCATGGTGTCATTCAGACCTCTGCTCTGGACTTGCCCCTGTAAAATCATTGTCAGGCCTTTTTGTCTCCTTCTGGATTCAAAATAAAGTTCTGTAGCCAAAATATTCAGTGACAGATGGCTCATTTCATTGCTGTAATGTCAGCCTTTGTGTCTCCAAGGGGATGACTCCAGGAATAGAAAGTAGAGCGTATACAGGAGTGGATGTACAATCGGGTCTAGGAAGGGCTCCACTAGTCCTAACAGGATAACGGACCTCCCTTCTGTTACACATCCATCTAACAGCTCATGTACTGAGGCATGAGTCTAGTCCCTCCTCTGACTCTGGCCAGCTTGGTGTTTTTGAACCTGCACCTCGATTTTCTGATAAGTAAAATGGGCATAATAGAATTTACCGAACTAATCCTGTTTGCTAGGATTCGTGTGTGGTCTAGGTAACACACCAAAAAGATCTAGCTAAGTGCTTGGCCCTACCTAAGTGCTCAATAAATGGTAACTATTATATTTTTCCCACTATTGGATTTATTTGGTTTTCTGTGAAAGAATGATGTATTACGGATCATAAAACAAGACATATAACATAGAAAGTCTATTTACGGAAATGTTGCTATGTTAACTTTTCTAATCCAGATGGGACTTACACTAAATGAGACTTAAGCCTGTCTCTTATTGTGTTATTAGAGAATCAGGGGATTTTCCCAGTAAAGCAGGACTTATGAGACAATTAGCTGTTCTTTTATAGCTGAGGTCTTGAAAGCTAAGAGAGACTGTGACTTGCCCCCAGGCATATCTAAGAAGTTCCCCTGATAAAATTCCCCACATTGCTTATTAGAATTGGCTCAACATTTCATTTTTTGTTTGCTTCTCTTTTTTGAGAAAATGTATGAATTTCCCCAACACATGCATTTACAAAGGTGTAATTTAGGAAGAGCCTGTTTTCCTCTAACTTGGCATATCCTCATCTTTCCCGAGAGGTCTGTCCTATATTTGTGCTGCTGTTTTCCAGCTTGTCTGTTTGTCTTGGCTTCACCACTTCACCATTTGGCACCTGGTTCAACACTCTTTTACCACCATTATCTAAACAGTACCGCCTATCTGACCATATTTCACAGTTGCCCACCGCTGTTCCATGCCATTATCTGGATCTGCTTTTCCATGACATTCATTGCCTACCCATCCACTCCTTAGAAAGGGTACTGGGGGTGACAATGCTTTGTATAGAGTGTTACAATCTTCACCTTCTTTGGGGTTTAGTTACTGTATCTCACTGTGTTCTTAACTTTTTAATTTTTTTTCTTTTTTTCTTATTTGGCCAAAGAATGCATGAGCTCATCAGAGAAAGAGAGAGAGAAAGAAGAAGAAAGAGAAGAGGGGCAAAGTGAGAAAGCACCCCCACCCCATGGGGCATGGTCACACTGCAAACCCTTGTCTTCCATTTCTCCCTCCCTTTGGGATTTTGGGCATGCAAGCACACGCACCCAGGGAGTTTTTCAAGCCACTGGGTCCAGGACTCAAACTGCATGGTCAGCCATGTGGGATCCAGTCACCTTAACACCATGCCATGGCTGATTCCCCTAATGTTCTTTCATCAAGATTCTTTCCAAACTGAAAGCCATAAAAAGTTAATCAGACTCATGTTCTCTGAAATATCCTCTTCACCCTCCTTTGTTATAATTAAGTTGAACTTAACATTACTTATATTTAATTACTGGGTACCAGAGTCTTTACATATGTTACTTTTAATTCTTATAGTAGCCCCATGTGTTCATAAGTGCTATTATTTCCATGCTAAAGGCACAGAACCAGAACTCAGAAATTTAAGTAATTTCTCTACGAGCCCACAGTAAGTGGCTGCCTTTCTTACTAAGCCAAGAGGCCCAAGAAAGTCCTCTGGAGGATATAATAGTAGTTTTCAAATGTCTGTATACATAAAAGTTACCCAGCATGCTTACTAAAAATAGACCCCGTAGAGGCTATTCCCCAAATTCCAGGCTCCATCCTTCAGGTTCTGATTCAGTGGGTGAGCCAAGCTCTTTCAACAAACTCTCCTGGAGACTCCGCTGCAGGCCCGTGGTGTCGCACACCCAGCTCAGGAGAGTTGTGAGTTGGCTCTGCATAACCAGCTGTGCACCAGCTCCAAACAAAGCACTACATTTTCTTTTTTCTTTTCTTTAAAGCCATAAATTAACCAAGTTCTGAGATCACTTTTACTGCAAAAGTGGGGTTTTCCAGAATTCAGGCTTTGTTAGGAGTCAGCATTTTAGCCTGGGGATTTACAGAACTGGTTTCTCTCTCCTTCACTAATTTCTTGCATGTCATTTGGTAAAATAACCTCAGCATATCTCGTTATTCTCTGTAAATGCAATACGAAAACTCATGGCTACTACATGACACAGAAGAAGGAAAAATGTGACCACAAGAAACACATACTGAGCTCCAAAAGAGACCATCATGTGACTCTTCAGAATCCAGTTACGTCCTTCTATGTGTGGGACATGTGAATTGTGTCATGGTAGCCATTTACTTTATTAAACACAAAGGATAGCACTTTGGGTCAGAATGTAGGAGACTGAGGTTCAATATCTGGCAGTGAACAGGTTTTGTCCTCTCAAAGATTATTTAAAGCCTATGCACCTCACTTCCTTCATATGTGAAGCAGGAATAATACTACACTATTATCAACCTCGTGGGGTTCTGTTACTTAGTTCTTACATAAATGAAGAAACGGTGACAAATGGCTCAGCAAAATATTTTCCTTCTCAATAACCTGGCCTCAAATTGATTCTTAGGGGCCTGCTATCACTGTGGAACACTACTAGGTTTTATAGAAAATTGGGACCAGCAGTTGGCACAATGGCTATGTCACTGGACTCCCATGTAGTGGACCACAGTTCGAGGCCCAGACACACTGGCTTAAACTCACACTGGGCGCATGTGCATGAGTGCCCAAGATCCCAAGAGGAGAATGGAGAAGGGATTGAAGCGTGGCCATCCCCCCCTGGAGGGTGATTTCTTGCTTTCTCTTTCTCTGCCTCTCTCTGTCTTTTTAGCAAATGCATGCGCCCTATAGCAAAAACCTCTAAAAAAAAATATGCTACTGTCTTTTCTCTTTGTAAAGACATGTTCATGGAGGTGAGATACTTTTCCTTGATACCTAAAGCAACTGATTGGGCAAGGGAGATTTTTGCAACATATTGTTAACAAGGTAATTTTTAAAAACAATTCTAAAACAAAACAAAATATACACATATAAGATATGTGTATATTTACATAATATATAATTTACTAAATATATCTATACATATATTACTAACAGATTGTTCTGGAGAGAGAATAAAGGAAAGAAGAGAAGCAACATAAGAGTTTAAAAATTATAGATATGTATGATAAAAAGAGCATATAAGAGCATCCCATTTAAATAAATGTGTATCTATATATGTGTGTCATATAGTACACACACACACACACACACACACACACACACACACACAGAGCATTGCATGAAAATGGTCAAAATGCTAACGGTGGCTATCTAAGATAGTAAAATTTAAGTGACACTAACTCTTTTTCTGAAACTTTAGACTTTTGTATTACTAACAAATGTTTTTTGTAGTAACTAATAATATCTTAGTGAGGAGTGGCTGTGCCAAATATATTTACATTTTCTCTAACAGGTATAAATTAAATGGGAAAAATTAAATTTTTAAACAGACACTTTTGAAAATTATAAAATACAATGGAAATAGAGTTACTAAAAATAGAAGGCCAAAGGTGCTTCAGTTAGTCTAATAAAATAAATTACACAATGAGCTCATTTTGCCAGAAAAAAATTCAGTTACTGAAATCTTTTCCCCCCTTTCTTTTTCTTCTGCAGGCATTTTCCAATGACGTAAACCCTGGAATTATTCAAAGCATCTAGTTTTTAAGCAACATTACAACATGGTTTTACTCATGCTTTTCTAACTCATTATTATTTTCCACAGTTCAACATGTCCAAATCTGAACTCATACTCTTCTCTTCCTCTTCAACCTCTTTCTGTTGCCCTTCCTGCTCTTCCTGTCTATCCTTTGCCTCTTCCTGTCTCCCTTTCTCCTCTTACTGTCTCTCTTTGCTTCCTGTATCCCTTTTAAGAGGAATGCCACCACCTTCCTCCAAGTCCCCCAAATTGGGTATCGGAAAGCTGCCCTGAATTCCTCCTCCAGTTCATAGACCATTTGCATGCAGTGAGTCAGTGTTTCTATAGATGCTATGAGGGGAATCTCAAAAAGGTTGTGGAAAAATTAAATTAGAATAAAAGTTTATTTTATTATTCATATTTTCAAAAATAATTAAAACCTATGTATAATTTTTACATAATACACCTTTTCCATGAACTTTTGGAAGAGCCCACCTAAGTCATAATGCCATATCTCTCCTTATTATGTCCGCTCTTCTCCACGGCTATTGTTCTCACTGGTCCTATCTAAATTGCACCAAAATCTTTAAACTAGTCCACTGTTTACATTTAGAAATTCTGATCAAGTAAATCATTAAGAGAAAGTCCAAACATTTTGACGTACTATGGGAACAGTTGTGAGTTTTCTGTCTAGCTTTACTTCCTTCAAAGAACTAACCTCCCCAAAAACAGGTTGACTTGGGGACTTAGTCACAGTACCCTCCTCTCCATGCTATTGCATGTCAGGCCATGAAAGAGCCCCATTCTCATAGGCTCAAGGATTGATTCAATGGGCATATGATAAAAAGAAGTACCAAGGATTCTGTCCCAAGCCTTCTCTGCTAAAGTTAGGGGGAAACCTCTATCTTTTTCTGCATGGGTTACGAATTAATTTAACAGACTCTGCTGTAAGACTTAATTTTTTAAATCTTTCTATGAGGCCAGCTCAAAAAATGAAGGCCACACTGAAATAGTGCAAAGAAACCAAGAAAGCATATTATTTTAGTTTTCCTATAAATAGGCAAAAGCTTTCATCTGGTTTAGAAACCAATTCTGATTCTAACACAGTGACCAGGATAGGTAATGCCTGTGATGACGTCTACCTCATCACCAACACAGTGGTTCCAAAAATGGAAAGCTAGAAATTTCAATTACTATTTTCAGCTAGGCTATAAATGTCCTAATGTTTCCATAGCCAATATTATAGGATTGCCATAGCAATTGTCTATTATTTATCTTAATTCTTTGAATAAGAATAAGCATAAAAATCCACATCCTAAGTGGGTAGCTCAACAAAATTTCACAAATGAACACTTAGTTACTATATAAATTTTATGCACGTAACTAAATTTTAAGATGTCCAGGGTAAGGACCTTTTTTTTTTTTTTTAAGAGAGATTTTTTGCTATAGGGCATGTGCACTCACCAGAGAAACAGCAACAGAAAGCAAGAAATCACCTCCCCCCCCCCCAGGGGGGAATGGCCACACTGCAATCCCTTTTCCTCCATTTTCCTCTCGGGATTTTGGGCATGCACACATACCTGGCATGAGTTTTAACGCACGAGTTTTTTACTCTGCTGGACCTAGGACTCCAACTGCAGTTGACCACGTGGGAGTCCAGCAACGTAACCATTACACCAACTGCTAGTCCCCAGGATAATGCTTTTACTTTTCATTATAGTTAGCTCAAACCTATGCCCAACAATAATGCCCAACATGGAAGTCACAACCAGACATAGGCATTTTGTACCAGAAAGTCATCAAGTAGAAAGACTACTCCAGCATGTTTAAACAATAATCATATTGATCTCTACCAATTATCAAGTGCTTATCAGTACTATTATTATTTCAGTTTTATAGATTAGAAAACTGTGGTGGAGAGAGATCAAAGAATTAACTGGACCAGCCAGTGGCAATGGTGGTTAAGGTAGATAGATCCCACACTGCCAACAGCGTGATTCAAGTCCCAGACTCGGCAACTTGAAAAACATCAAGTTCATGTGGTTGTATGCCCAAAGTCCTGAAAAGAGTGTGAAATGGAGAATGGATTGAAACGTGACCACTCCCTGTTTGGGGAGAGACTGTGCTTTCTTGCTTTCCCTTTCTCTTTCACACTATCTCTCTCCAGCGAGTGCCTGCACCCTCTGGCTAATTAAAAATAAAAATAAATTGACCAAGATAAAATAGGTAGTAAACTGCAGAATCAGATCCCAAGATAAAACTTAATTTCCAAAAAACTAATTTAAGCCTTCTAGTCCCTCCACTATAATAATTATATTTTTTTCTTTTTTTTTTTTTGAGAGGTTTTTGCCATAGGGTGCATGCGCTCGCCAGACAAACAGAGAGAGACAGAGAGATAGAAAGCGAGAAATCACCTCCCCGGGGGGTTGGCCATGCTGCAATCCCTTCTCCTCCATTCTCCTCTCTGGATCTTGGGCACGCATGCACACGTGCCCAGCATGAGTTTTAAGCTACCGGGGCCGGGACTTGAACTGCAGTCGACCACATGAGAGTCCAGCGACATAACCATTACACTAACTGCTGGTCCTGATAATTATATTTTTTTCTTTTTTTTTTTTTGAGAGGTTTTTGCCATAGGGTGCATGCGCTCGCCAGACAAACAGAGAGAGACAGAGAGATAGAAAGCGAGAAATCACCTCCCCGGGGGGTTGGCCATGCTGCAATCCCTTCTCCTCCATTCTCCTCTCTGGATCTTGGGCACGCATGCACACGTGCCCAGCATGAGTTTTAAGCTACCGGGGCCGGGACTTGAACTGCAGTCGACCACATGAGAGTCCAGCGACATAACCATTACACTAACTGCTGGTCCTGATAATTATATTTTTTTCTTTTTTTTTTTTTGAGAGGTTTTTGCCATAGGGTGCATGCGCTCGCCAGACAAACAGAGAGAGACAGAGAGATAGAAAGCGAGAAATCACCTCCCCGGGGGGTTGGCCATGCTGCAATCCCTTCTCCTCCATTCTCCTCTCTGGATCTTGGGCACGCATGCACACGTGCCCAGCATGAGTTTTAAGCTACCGGGGCCGGGACTTGAACTGCAGTCGACCACATGAGAGTCCAGCGACATAACCATTACACTAACTGCTGGTCCTGATAATTATATTTTTTTCTTTTTTTTTTTTTGAGAGGTTTTTGCCATAGGGTGCATGCGCTCGCCAGACAAACAGAGAGAGACAGAGAGATAGAAAGCGAGAAATCACCTCCCCGGGGGGTTGGCCATGCTGCAATCCCTTCTCCTCCATTCTCCTCTCTGGATCTTGGGCACGCATGCACACGTGCCCAGCATGAGTTTTAAGCTACCGGGGCCGGGACTTGAACTGCAGTCGACCACATGAGAGTCCAGCGACATAACCATTACACTAACTGCTGGTCCTGATAATTATATTTTTTCTTTAAGACTCAGGAAAAAACTTAGCAATCTTTCTTAAGATCAACAAATAGAACATACTTTTCTTTAATAAACATTAGCGCATTTACCCCTTGGAGGAGAAAAGCAGTTGAGTGAACTCTAATAGCGTTTAAAATTCTGCAAAGAAGACAAACAAGACCATGTGTTGTAAATTACAGACCTCCTTTGACTGTAGACATGTTCTATTTCTTCCTGGATCCAGATCACCTCTGCAGCTCTGGCCTCTCTTCCATGTTTTGCTTGTATAGAATCTCAGGGATCTGAATTTGGGAGCTCTTCCTGATGGGTGGGTGGTGCTTCTGAGTGGACCGCAGGTTGTCTCTTGAAATGCCTGTCATTTTATCACAAGATGATAAATGAGAAAGTGAGATTTTCCTTGAGCCCACTGAGAAGATCCCCCAAACACACACACACACACACACACACACACACACACACAAAAGCACTTTCATTCAGATGGATTACAGTAAAAAAAAAATCCTTTACATTCTTGGGTTCTAGGTTTAAAGTAATCCAAGATTTTTTATCTCAGATACGTAGTTTGAAAAACTAGAGATGCTACTAAGAGATTGCGGGCTGACCTATCCATGTTCTGACTCAGACTTTATTGTGAATATTTATGTTAAAGAAAGAAAGGAACAGTTCTAGCCACAGTGGTGCCTGCTGCTAAGATACTGTGGGGGACCACAAAGAAGGGCCAGGTTAAATCCCTTGTCCAGCTGAAAGGTTAGGGACAGAGCTGTGCACCTGCAACCCCACTGAATTGGGAGGCTGAGGCAGAATTATGAGCCTGAGTTCACTGGGCAGCACAGAGTAACCCTGACTAAAACAAAATTAGATTAAAAATAAATTAAAAGCGAAGATAAACTTTGGTAAACTACATTTCTTTAGGTATTTTTCTATTTAATATAGCTGAATATAAGATGAAGAAAAGTGTTAGTGAGACTTGAAATAAGTCAAAGTGAAGAAAATGCTTATACCAATTTTATGTCTCTGCCATTTCAGTAAATAATACACAGGATAAATCTGTAGATTACTTATCTATAAATAAGGGGGTTAAGATAAAATTAATTATGTTGCAATTCCCTTATAAGTAAGGTATATTAAAAGCAATTTAAAAACTAAATATTTAATATATTATCTTTTTAAAGTAATATTTTCATTTTTTCATGACTAAAGTAGCATGGCAATAGTAAAAGACAACAATAGGGGCCAGCAGCTGCCGTGGTGGTTAAGGTGCTGAATCCCATCTGGCCAGTCATGGCTTTGCCCCCGACCTGCCAGAGCTTGAAAATCACATTGGGTGCCAATGTGTGAGTGTTCAAAATCCCAAGAGGAGAATGGCAGAGAAGGGACTGTGGCATGGCCATCCCCCACAGGGGTGATTTCTCAGTCACCGCTTCTCTGTATTTCTGTATCTCTGCATGGTCATCAAATTCTGTAGCTGGAAGGGACCTTCAAGTCATCTTACCCAACTTCTTTATTTCACAAATGAAGGAACGAGGCTCAGAGAAATTTAACAATTCACCCAGAACGATCAAGTACATTTGTAGTAAAATCATAACCCTTCCCTTAAGCATAGACTATATGTAAGTAGTTGCTAATTACTTAACATTCATATTTACCACTCCATGGAATTTGTGGTATCTTATCTGCATTTTATCCCGAAAGCATCTAGCCCAAAGCAGGGATAAGTGAGAAATGGACTATTTTTGGGTTTTTTTTTCAGAGACAAAAGCCTAACTTCAAATCATCCCAATCACTGAACTGGAATTAATACAAACAACACATCTCTAGTGCTTCTAGCCACCTGCCAATAACCAAAGACAATTCTCTCTTAGAGCGCATGTTATGCTTCAAATTGCTTTAATTTTCAAATCAATGGATAGTATGTATTCGCAAATAATCAGACATACGAGGAGCCAAGATGATGTGACCATGAATCCAGAGAAACAATAGACAATATAAGCAGAGTTCAGAAGACTCAGGCTAATGTTCAAGGGAATAACAGACAAGATTAGGGACACTGGAAACTACAACAGTAAAAAGAAATTCTCAAGCTGAAAAATACATAAACCAAAACAGCACTTCAATGGATATTATTCAGAAGATGAGAACATTAGAAAACTAGAATATAAGTCAAAAGAAAATATGTAGATGAAAGATAGGAACATTAAAGAATTAGGGACCAGCAGTTGGTGTAATGGCTATGTTGCTGGACTCCCATGTAGTTGACCGCGGTTCGTGTCCCGGACCTGGTGGCTTAAACGCACGACAGGCGCATGTGCGTGTGTGCCCAAGATTCGAGAGGCGATGGAGGAGAAGGGATTGTGGCATGGCCATCTCCCCTGGGGGTGATTTCTCGCTTTCTATCTCTCTGTCTCTCTCTGTCTTTCTGGCGAGCACACATGTCCTATAACAAAAACCTTTCCAAAAAAAAAGGATTAAAAAAAATTGAGCAAATAATTAAGAGACATAAAGAATACCATGAGAAGCTGTACTCCTTGTTACTGAAGTCCTAGAGAGGAGAGAAAGAACGGAACAGAAGCTATATTTAAAGTTAAATGAGAATTTCAAAAACTGACCAACAACATAAGATTGAAGACATTCTATAAACTCCAGAAAGAACAAATAAAAGAAAAATCACATAGGTATATAATAAAACCACCAAAATCCACAGAAAATTAGAATATCTTAAAAGTAGCCAAAGGAATAAAAAGTTAGATTGATTTTGAAATACCAACTGAAACAATGGAATCCATAAGGCAATGCAATGATATTTTTCAAGGGCTGAAAGAGAATAACTATCAACCTATATCTAGTATTACGCATTTTAAAAATGTAAAAAAATACATTTCAGGCAAACTAAAAATCACCATAAGCAGACTGCACTAAATGATGGCTACTAAAAAGGTGTTTTTTAAGAACAATTAAAATGATTCTATTAGGTTGTCAGGAAAGTCATGACTTATTTTTCTATGCAAAAAAATGCATCATGACTTTTCTGACAACCCAATATACGAGACGTTCAGAGACGCAGAAAGGAATAGGAAGCTAGCAAAGGATGGGAACATGGGTAAGTCTAACTGACTACTGACCAGATGTAGCAATAATGATAACATGTTGGGGGTTTAAAGATAGATCACTCGATAGGCAGATAGATAGATAGATAGATAGATAGATAGATAGATAGATAGATAGATAGATAGACAGATAGACAGACAGAGTAAGTTAAAATTTGTAACTACTATAACATATAAATCAGAAGGAGATCAATGTAGTGAAAGCAGCCGAAGGTCCTTGAGCTGTCCAGGAAGATAAGGCAAGGCTACATGTTTTACTTCCTAAACTGCTCATCAAATAAAAAAGTAGTAAAAGAAATTATAGGGTCAGCCTGTCCTGCTGGTTCAGGTGGCTGGATCCCACATGACCTCTGTGTGGTTCAAGTTCTGGACCCAGTCACTCCATTCCTTTTGTGTGTCTTGACAGAAGAAATGAAGAAGGGAATGAAGCATCACCATCCCCCTTGAGAGAGAGAGGAGAGACTTTCCTCACTCCTCCCCACCTTGGCCTTTTGTATCTCTATCAGGAAAACACATGTACCCACTAAAATTTTTTTTAAATAAGCAATATTCTACTTTTAACATATATATGAAACAGAATGGTTGAAAGCAAAAGGGTTTGGGGAACTAGCAGTTAGTGTAATGGCTATGTTGCTGGACTCCCACGTAGTCGACCGTGGTTTGCGTCCCGGACCCAGTGGCTTAAAATTCATGCCGGGCGCGTGTGCGTGCATGCCCAAGATCCCAAGAGGAGAATGGAGGAGAAGGGATTGTGGTGTGGCCATCCCCCCTGGGGGGTAATTTCTGGCCTTCTGTCTCTATGTCTCTCTCTGTCTGGTGAGCGCACACACCATATAGCGGGAAAAAAAATATCTCTCCGAAAGTCAAAGGGTTTAAACTAGTGTACCTTACAGAATAAATTTTGGTCAGAGTGCCAGTTATGACATGGTACCATGGTACCTAGTAAGTCCCCAAAATCACCTGCTGGTCATAAAATCAACTTCCACTCACTTTGAAGTAATGGAAGAGTGAGCAATCATAAATGACTGTAAGTCATGCTTAAACAAAACCAATTCAAACAAATCTGGTCTCTATGAAGTTGCATAGTAAGCTACTATAGCATTAAGCCATGTCCAGGTAGGTAAAGATACCTAGTTACAGGGACCAGCAGTTAGTGTAATGGCTATGTCACTGGACTCCCACATAGTCAACCGCAGTTTGAGTCCAGAGCCCGCGGCTTAAACTCACGCTGGGCGCGTGTGCGTGCGTGCCCAAGATCCCGAGAGGAGAATGGAGGAGAAGGGATTGCGGTGTGGCCATCCCCCCTGGGGGGGGGGTGATTTCTCGCTTTCTGTCTCTGTCTCTCTGTCTTTCCGCGAGCACACCCGTCCTATAACAAAACAAAACAAAACAAACAAATGAAAACCTCTCCAAAAAAAGAAAAAAAAAAGATACCTAGTTACAAAGTAAAACCAACACCCACAATTTAGAGTACTTTTGCCATTCTGCATGATCAAACTATGTAACAATATTTTTTTTCAAAGTTAGAATTAACAAATATGACATCACTTTCTTCAAAAAATAGTAGCAAATAAGTGATTACAGACAGTCCCTGCCTTTATCCATTGGGGATACTGTCCAGGACTGCTTGGTGGATGCTTGAAATTGTGGAGCTGCAAGCCCTAGGTTGCCTATATTATGCTTTTTTTTTTTTTCCTAATCAGATAACTGAGACAGCTATTAAATGACTAAGAGACAGGTAGCGTGTAGTGTGGATATGAAGGATAAAGGGATGATTCACATCCTGGGTGGGACTGAGCATGATGGCATGAGATTTCATCATGCTATTCAGAAGGACATGACATTTAAAATTTACACTTATTTCTGGAAATTTCCATTTCAGTTTTGGACTGTGACCAACTTTGGGTAACTGAAACCTCAGAAAGCAAAACCATAGATAAGGGGGCCCTGATGCAGTATAGAAGTCGGGGTAAGACTGACAGCGGCGGTGCAGTGGTGCTGCAATGCTCCATGATGTTGAGACCGCATGAGAAGGTCCCGGCTTCCCACATGGAGGTTTCCCTGTGCACTCTGGGCTTGTGTGCACCTGGTACATGTGCCCATGGTCCTGGCTGGCCAAGACTGGGCAGGCAAAACCTGGTGGAGGTCTCTCTCCCTCTCATTCCCTCTCTCTTTCTGTGTCTCCATCTCTCACGGAGGAGATAAATGAATTTAAGAAAAAGGCAGGGGGGGTGAAGAGTTAGATAGTATTTTATTTAACTCTAGGGCAGAAGACACTAGATTCAGGACACATGAATGGTTTCTGGGGTGCTAGCACTATTTGTCCAGAGAGTGATTTCATGAGTATTTCCATTATACTAATTAAACTGAAATATATATATAATATTTTATATAAATATAATAGGAAGCTATATCATTATAATATATAAATATTAAATGTTACTATGTATTTCTAAAAAAAATTACAGCCATTTTCATAAAAATACTCCTCTCCTTTCACACATCAGAGCAGGACCACATTAGACTAAGAGCCCTAGAAGCCTATTCATCCTGCCTTACTGCACCCTCCAGTGATATAACATTATGTGTGTGTGTATGTATATATATGTATATATATACATAAATATACATATACATGTATGTATACATACATACATATATATATACACACAACACACACACTCCAGTGATACAATATTATGTGTGTGTATATGTATATATATATATATTATATATATGTATGTATATACATATACACACACACTCCAGTGATATAATATTGTGTGTATATGTATATATTATATATGTATATACATATACACACACTCTAGTGATATAACATTGTGTGTGTATATGTATATATGTATATGTATATATGTATATATTATATATATGTATATGCATACACACACACACTCCAGTGATACAACACTATGTGTGTGTGTATATATGTGTATATATATATTATATATATGTATGTATATACATATACACACACACTCCAGTGATATAATATTGTGTGTATATGTATATATTATATATGTATATACATATACACACACTCTAGTGATATAACATTGTGTGTGTATATGTATATATGTATATGTATATATGTATATATTATATATATGTATATGCATACACACACACACTCCAGTGATACAACACTATGTGTGTGTGTATATATGTGTATATATATATTATATATATGTATGTATATACATATACACACACACTCCAGTGATATAACATTATGTGTGTGTGTATGTATGTATATATATATATGTGTGTATATATATGTGTATATATATATACATACATACACACACACACACACACACACACTCCAGTGATACATTATGTGTGTGTGTGTATATATATACATATATATACACACATATATATAAATTATATATAAATATAATTTTTATATTATCACAAACTATGTGCTACAGTTATTTATCTCTCTAAACCAACAAAACCAGGAGAATGCCTACATCATGCCCAGAATAAAGTTAATGTCTGGTTAGCCAGGCCAGTCTTTACATCAGTACAATACTAAGCTATTAAGCAAAGCACCAGGTAGAAAGTCTGATGTGATGGTTTTAAGATGGTTCATATTGGGACCAGCAGATGGCATAATGGTTACACCTCTGGACTCCCATATAGTCAACCACAGTTTGAGTCCCAGACCCAGCAGTTTAAAACTCACACTGGTCATGTATGCCTAAGATCTCGAGAGGAGAATGAAGGAAAAGGGATTGCAGTATGGCCATCCTCCCACCCCCACCCTGGGGGGATGATTTCTTGCTTTCTGTCTTTCTCTCTCTGTCTCTCTAGTGAACACATGTGCCCTATAGCAAAAATCTCTCTTAATAAAAGAAAAAAAAAGATGGTTCATATTAAAGAAATAATTATCAGCTGTTGAACCTCCACTCTGTTCCATGTATTATGTCATCTCCTGTCTCCCAACAACTTCTAATTACAGTACAACTGTTTTCTCACTTTTATAGATAAACCGAAGCTTCTAGAACTTAAACATGACACTACCAATAGGTACAGAACCATGATTTGAGCCCAGGCTTGTCATTCAAGGGTTGATTTAAGGCTTCACACTGCAGGCTGCACAGGACAATGGTCCACCGTGAAGCTATGACATAAAAAGGGAAATAGATTTTTCCAAAATTTTTGTCTATGAGGTTATTAGATAAGCAATTCATCTAAATCTAATTGTGGCATAAGGGAAAATAAAATTAAAGAGCATGGGGAGTGGCACTTCAGGAACAACAGTAGTGTGACACCTGCAGAGGCCACCCTCCCACTAAAGCTCCGCCTTTTCTTCTATTTTGTTTTCCTTCTGTGCTCTTGCAAGCAGGAGATTGGAAGCAAGGAAGATGCTTGCATATTTCCACAAACCTCATTACCAGCAAACTCAGATTCCTTATCTAAGTTCCCTAGGATATCTCCTTTCCAACCTATTTGGTTTTTTATTTTATTCTTTCTTTGGTTCTGCTAAATCAAAGCAATAGTTTCTAGCCTGCCTTTCAAGTCTCTTTATTCAATTTCATTGCCTTCCTTCAATTTCTCTCATTCTATTTGGATGCTTTCATTTTTATGGTCCAGCTTACTCTATTTTCTTCTGCAGCTATGAGCATTATAAATAACCCTGCCCTTGTCCCTGTGATAGTTACAGATCCTTCTGCCTACATCATCTTTATTTTTCTTTCTTTCTGTTTGGCATAGATAAAATAAACCCCATATTTACATGATACATAACATCTATACAATCTCTTTCACATATGTTTACAAAAGATATGTAAAGATATATTTGCTAATTCATGGATTTATTTGAGGTTAAGATTGCAGGGTTTATTATAGAATGCAGATTAACTATAATGATTCACTGACATCTAGTTACACATCTAGTAATTATTTTTTTAAATCACTAAAAATGAATGATAATAAATAGCAAATATACAAAAACCATATGATAATGATAATATGAATATGAAATGAATCAACTGTGATAATTGATAAAATAATGATGATAATGGTTATTATAAATTTATGAATTAAATATCACAACACTATACACAATTTTTAAAAATGTATCACTACCCTTGGACCAGCATGTGGCATGGTGGTTAAGGCACTGGACTCTCACATGGTGGACCTGGAGCCTTCAGGATCATACTGGGCATGTGTGCATGCATGCCCAAGAGAAGAAGAGAGGAGAAGAGATTGCAGTGTGACCATCTCCTGGGCTGAGGGGTTCTCACTTTCCCTCTCTCTACATTTTTTTGTCCCTCTTCTCTCTGGTGAGTGCATGTGCCCTATGACAAAAATCTAAAAACTAAATAAGTAAAAAGTATCACTATCCCTAAACACACACACACACACACACACACACACACACAATGTCTTCCCCAGATTGTAATAAACAGGACAATTTTGTGGGGATGGTTAGACTCTAGTCATGCCACTAATAGGGTCTTTTGCACAAACTCCTATGTAGTGACTTTGAATTCACTATATTTCCCAAAGCATTACCAGGTACTAATCAATACTTGAAGAACACAAAAAGGAAAAATAGAACAGGTGCCTTGAAAAATGATTACGTATCAACATAATTTTCTATTGTCAACTTCTGGAAAGCTGAAAAGTAATTCCCATTACTCCTTGTGCTGTAGATAATCTAAGCTTACACTTTCTTATGTAACTGTGTTTGTCAGGATGCTCTGTCATTGTCATTTATTATGTATGAAGTGCCAACAGGACTTTAAGACACAGTCCACCTGTGCTGAGTCACACACAATCGGGATAGAACAAACACGATGAGACATAAAAGCCCAGGAGGAGGTGGGAGTATTAAGTGCTTATTTCCTCTTTTGTTTGTTTCTATGCTACTTTCTTAGACAACAGAGAACACAAGTATCACTGCCCTTTTCCTACCATCCTTGATCAAAGAAGGAGGGTAGGAAAAAGCAGGAAATGTGGCCAGAGTCAGAAATAGGAAAAATTGCCTTTATTTATTTAGTACGACTCTAGCTTTACTAAGAATAAAAAGGGGATATTGTTCTCTTGAGTCCCAGAAAGAAAAAAAAGAAGCCTAAGAAATGAATTTTATGAAGTTAAACTTAAGAAAATAAATTCAGTAAGAATAGCTAAGATTTGCTTTGAAAATTGATCAACTCAATTTTGCTGGTGCTTTCTTTTTTTTATTTATTTATTTTTAATTTTTATTATCATCATAATCTTCTTCATATTACATTGGATTACATATAACTTTACAGTGTATTACATTGTTTCTTCAAAAGGGAATGCCATGCACGTCAGTCAGTACAGAGACATTAATCTCCCCACTTCAACATTCCATATCTTTTCTGTTTTCCCCAATCATTATCTTTATTATTCTAATTATTTTTATAAAACAGTCAATTGCTATTTCTCGTTTTGCTTGTAAAAATACTTTGCCCATCATGAAATACTTCTCAGACCAATCCAGTTGAGAATACTATACATGTCATCATCAACAGTTAATAAGCCCTATCTGTTTCTCACTAACGTCCTGTCTCTCTATTGTTCACTTGCTATCTTTCTCTATCCTCTTCTCTTCACTTACCCCATTCCACACTGTCCTATTCTCATTAAGTACCTTCACTGCTTTTATGTCCTCCGATTTTTTGCTCTCTATTATAGAGTGCGGATAGTCGGTATATATTGAGTGGATACATACAATATCTTTCTTTCATAGCCTGGCTTACTTCACTCAGCAATAGATCCTCCATATCTTTGTGCAGTAAAAAAATACTTAATTTATATTCATTTGTCATTATTTTGGTCAAATAACACTGTTGGCCACACTTTTTCCCCTAATTTATGTATTTATTTTATACATTTGATCATTATATCATTACAGCTTATAAAATGAATTTTGTCAGCCTGAATACACTGTATATTATTACAGTTAAATATATTATCATGCACATTATCAACAGATAATTTTCCGTTTTTGTGTCCCTTAAATGTTTTGCTTCTTTTCCGCTTGATTCCTGTCCTCTCATCCTCCTCCATTTCTCACCCTCTTCCCACACTATCTCTAGCATTCACAATCATTCTCCAAGCTTTTATATCTTCCAATCTTTCAATTTTTGACACAGGATGAAGGCACTCAGTGTATATTAAGTGGGGATCTATACAATGTCTCTCTTTCATAGTCTGGCTTGCCTCGCTTAGCAGTTAATCTTCCATGTTTATTCATTCTAGCAAATGCCAGTACCTTGTTTTTCACGGCTGAGTAGTATTCCATAGTGTACATGTGGCACACTTTTTCGATACATTTATCTGTTCATGGATGTTTGGATTAGTTCCATGTCTTAGTTATGATGAATAATGTCACAATAAACAAGAATGTGTAAATACTTTTCCAACCTAGTGTATTCCTATCCTTTGGGTAGATACCCAGGATTGGAATTGCTGGATCATATGGTAGTTCTATTTTAAGATAATAATAAAATTAAGAGCAAATTCAGAAATCTATGCATCATTTATTTTCTTTACTGCCAGAGAACACATGCACATCCCAGAAAGGGAGCAAGCAAGAGAGAAAGTCCCCTCACAGAGGCTTGTCATTGTAATCCCCTCCTTCTTTCTGTAAGGATCCTGGGCATGCATTTTTCGAGTCTCCAGTAATGGAATTCAAATTGTATCTGGCCATGAAGGTTTTGGCTCCCTCTACACAGTGCTTAACCACTGTGCAAAAGGACGAGCATTGCACCATTTTAACACTGAAGGAAATACTGGGGATATAGTGAGATCTAGAATGCTGGAGCCAAACTGTATGGGTTCAAATCATGGCTCTGTCACTTACTAAATATGCAGCTTTGGACAATTTATTTAAACTCTCTTTGTCTCAGTTTTCTCATCTTTAAAACACAGATAATAATAGTATCTATCCTGTGAAGTTGTCGTAAAGATTACTTTAGTGAACACAATTATGCATTGAATACATGCTTTGGAAAACCACACTGTGCCCGATAAAGATGTACAATTATTACATAAATTAGATATTACAAAAATATCATTACAAAAGTAAATAATGTAAAACATTTAGAACAGTACTTCCTGTATGTTAGGTACTGTATTTAAGTATTTGCTATTGATATTTCAAAATCATTTCCCAAAAGATATTTAGTTAATTAAAGCACTCATTTCTGGTTTTAAAAATACTCATAAAGCCAGAAATAGAAAAAAAGTGTTCTTAACTTGTACCAGTTAAGAATGTTGCTGGTGGAAAATAACATAAAACCCAATGAATGGTGGTTTAAGCTATGAAAACATCTTGTGTTTATTTTATAAGAATTTCAGAAGCAGACACAGTCACAGAACTGGGTCAGTGAGCCAAAAATATAACTCAGAACTTGGGCTCATTCTAACTCTGTATTCTGACCATGCTTAGCGGGCAGCTCTTCCTCCCCGTGCTGGTTGCTTATAATCAGGAGAATGCCACAGGTCTGGGCTCCAGACAGGAGAGAGACCATGAGGTCTCCACTTTCGTAGGAATTGATGCCTTTGGTTTAGATGATTCAAATCATCTCTCCCTTCACAGAAGAAATAAGTAGTTAGCTTTCCAGCCTCTAAAGTGGAGGGCAGCAGATAGTTGTTGGGTAAGCCCACTAGCAGCGTCTGTTACTCTGACAAAAAGAATATATAGAAACAAACAACGAATGGCACACATATGGTGAGACACTTGAAATATTCTGACTAAAGCTCAGAACAAGAAAAATCTGGTTAGTCACAACTGTTATTCAATATTTTCACAAGAGCCCTAACCAATGGCCAAAAGCCAGGAAGTCAGTGGAAGATTTCAGACTTAAAGTGATATGAAATTAAAATTCAGTTCTTCAGTCTCTCTACTAACATTTGAAATGTGCAACAGCTACATATGGCTAGTGGCTACCACTCTGGACAAAATAGAGTGCTTTTCTAGCATCTAAAGAAGTGTGGTTTGACAGTGCTGCAGTTTAGAGGGGAAGCTATCAAGTACCCATCACCCTTCAAACTGTGAATATTTGTTGATGACACAATAATCTGTCCTACAGAAATACACAAGTGCACAGATGTATATATACAAAATTGCAGCATTGTTAGCAGTACTCAAAAACTGAAACTGATACACATGCCCATCAAAAGAGGGAGCATTTAATAAATTACAGTGTACTCGTATTACAATGTATCGCATAACTACTTGAGAGAGTGACGTAGACTGACTATGAAAGGAAGGACACCTGCCATTTATTGTTGAGTGATTCAAGCAAAGTTAATGGTCACATACACGTTACGATCACATCTTGATTTTAAACATATTTACATAATTTGTGTGGATGTGTGTGTGTGTGTGTGTGTGTGTGTGTGTGTGTACACATTTGCCAATGTTTCAGGACCAGGACCAAGGCAAAGTGAATGAGGTGCCTAGGATGGAAAATGTAAAGCACTCATTCTTAAGTTTTGTTTCCAAGATGTCTCACTGGCCCTGATGTTTGCATGTATACAGAAAAATGTCTGAGTAATATGCATGAGTGAAGGACCATTCACACCTGGATCCTATTCACCTCTGTTAGGTGATGTTTTTAAAGCTAGGATGTGACCCAAAGCAAGTCATTTGGTGAGGTCTGTACCCCAAGGACCATTGGAGACCAGAGCAGCAGTGAAAGACCTACTATAGCCCAGGGCCCCTTCTAGGGCACAAAATGTTCATATTTGAGCTCCTTTTTTTTCTACTTTATTTTATAATTTTTTATTTACATTTAATTGTTGTACCTCTTAGTGGAGTATAATATGGATGCTCAAAGAATGCATGTAGTGTGCAATAATCAAATCAAGGAGCTGTCTTTAATATGAGGTTCCACATAATTTATAAAAATTTTCATTTATTTTATTAACTCTCTGACTCTTTGATCAGAAGAAATACTACCAGCAATCTTATTGTATAAATAATCATGCTTGCTCCTATATGTATTTTTTCATGATTTATTACCCAATGCTTATTAGTAATAGCTCTTTCAGGTCATAGTTTCTATATAATTACCACGCACCCAGCTGAGCAAATTTAATGAATCTTATAAACACAGGACGTGGTCAATTATTTACTAAATATTTACAGTAACTCAGGTCAGTGGTATATATACCAACACTACTCCTAATCAAGGAATTTCCTACATGAATTTGAGAGATTTCAGTCCTCTTTATTCAAAACTTCTTTGTATTTTCTTCTAATCAATGCTCATGCTTTTTGCTGTTGTGTTTTTCCCATTTCTTTCCAAATTCTTTTTTTTAATGCCAGAGGGAATGTGCACATCAGAGAGAAAGACAGAGAGCAAGAGAGATAAAGGGCCTCCCAGTGGAACTTGGTCATACCACAATCCCCTTCCCTCCATTCCTCCATCCTGTCAGGATCCTGGGCATGCATGTGCACACACACAATGTGTTTTTCAAGCTGCTAGGGCCAGGATTTGAACCACAGTAGGTCATGTGGGGTCTAGTTCCCTTCACACAATATGCTATGGGGCTGCGCCTTCCTTTAGTTTTCCCTAACTTTTGATCTTTATATGATTATTTCGAATGATACTAGACCATAGATATACATATGTATATCTATGGTATGTATACCTTGTTTGATTTATCCTGTTACCTTTAGTAATTAAAACTAGGCCCAGCCCTGATGACTGCTAAGACACTGTGCTTGACAGGTTGGGGACACCTGGAAGGCCTGGCTTCAAATCACTTTCCTATCTAAAGGCCTTGCATGGCAATGTGAGCTTGGAGTCCCAGCTGGGAGGCTGAAGCATGGGGGGTGGGGGAGGCGGGAAACAACTTAGTTTTATTTTAGTATTGGGTTGCCTGAAAAGTCATAATGCATTTTTGCATAGAAAAACAGAAAAATGCGTCATGACTGTTCTGACACCCAATACATCTAAGTTCCATAAAAGGAGTCTGTACTTTAAGATAAAGAGCTGGAAATGTGTCCTGTGTTTCATTTGGATGATAAATTAACACAGGCCTCTTACTATGTCCATATTCTCTCCATATGGTGTGAAATATTTCCATTGTATTTTCTTGTTTTTCAGACAGGACTGATAGTTCCCTTTCTATTTTAAAACCTTTCAAAGCGGCCCACAAAAAACTCAACCAATAATTCTACTATCCAAATTCACAGGTTTACAAAGTAGTAAACTACTGACATAAATAACATATTTCAAAATGCAGATTATCTAGTTTTATTTTTCCCAAGTGTAATTTTTAAAGACAAATGTATTGTCCCCAAATCCTCTGCTGTGGCTCCCGCATGTCACAATGGTCAGTTCACAGAGGAGTGAAATCTTTATCTCAGCCAGCCAGCTGTTTAGTCTCTGCCAAACAACAGATTTGATCACTTTTCCCAATGACTTGATTGGCTTTGGTAATATGAAAATACTGATAGTTGCTTAGAAATTAATGTTAAGAGAATATCAACCTATAATTTTAACAAAAATTCCACTTCAATCAGGTGTTTATTATTTTTAGAGTCAACAAATTAAATTAATATTTTAATATTAAATAAAGTGCCTCATGTTTCTAGATACATATCTGTTAATAGAACTATTCCATTTCATTCTCCTGGTTCTTTTTAGCTGGATGGAATTGGGTGTAAAACACTGATTTCACTCTTCATATTTATAGTTGGCCTTGAGAAATGTAAATCTTTTAAGATCCTTTAGCAGTTCATTGCTGAAATGAACTTTTTCATGGAAAAAGTGCATTTCTTGGGTCTGGACGATGGTGCGGTTATAAAAGTTGATGTTCAGTGAGGCTGGCCCACATGGCAAGGCTCCAGGTTCACCCCAAGGACCTCCCCCGTAACCAGGCCTGCAGGTGCCCTGATCAGGGGCAGGAGGAGGTTGCAGGTGATCGTGGTATTGGGACCCTGCTGGGCCTGCCAGTCTCTCTTTCTCTCTCTCACTCAGTAAATACATAAACTTAAAAAGAAAGAAAGAGTGCCCATCTTTTCTGATAGCTCCAGGAGCTCTGAGATGGTTTCTAATCGACTTTGCTCAGGTCGCATAACGAAATATGAAACACTGTCAGGCCAAGAGGAATTGTACTTTCATTGGCCAGGCCTGGATCACATACCCCATTCCTAGCATCAGCTTTTACAGCCACCATACTCACTCCGACAGTATCACAGGGACTCAGAGTGGAAGGCATTCCCCAGAAGGAACAAGTATTTTATATTTAAGAGGAGTGAACACTGAGTAGGCAAAGCCACCCATTATTCACTGTGTGTAATAGAAAACACTTTATTAGACAAATTTCTTTTACTAAAATTTTACACATTGTTTTCAACTTTTCTACATCTGTACTATGTACTTTGTAAGTTAATATGATAATAGCAAAGACTGTTTACTTGTTTATTTCCCAGGGTTCTAAGATTTGAAGACCAGCCAGCAATTATTTTTTTTTTTTACTTATTTACTTACTAGTAAGCTCTTTATAGAAAAAAAAAAGTTAATAACACTGCCTAACATATTCTCTTCAAGAATCTTCTTTATGGACTCCACTTACAGCATCTCTGTACTTATAATAAAATCATTATATGATCAATGAAAGAGCATTGTATAAGGTCCAAGACAGATACAGGTAAGTCAGCAGCTAGTTTCTAAGGCACTTAGCACTTTTTTAAAAATTAATTTTAGGTAACAGGATATTTAAAATAAGTTTCTTTAAACAATATTTGGAACTGTCTATAACCAAACAAATTTAATACCCTGATCCACATTCATGACACCTTCCTTGGCATTTTAATTGTATATAATTGATCATCTTCATGCTTTATCCAAAATATTTATACAAGTTAATAAGTTCATTAGAGAACCCTTCAGCTAAGTGAGCCTCCTCAGACAAGATCTACTGCATTTGAGATGAACGGTATTATTTCAGATGCAGATGAGAACAGACTGGAGTCTAGCAAGACTCACAGAGCCAGATATTCTGAGCCTCCAAGTACTCATGTTGCTACGAAGCACCACTGGACACCTTTAGGCCATCGGGGACACTAAATTACTGGGTTAGTTATCACAAAGAGCAAGTAACAACCTTTTTTACTTTCTGTTTTAAAGGAACATAGAACATAGATAGCACTTATTCCTCCTGGCAGTTAACCAGATTCAGAGTGGGTGACTTTTTGCTTCTTATGATAAATTATGTAAATGCATGCAAAAAAAATCAATGGTTCCAATTTGAAGTATCTGTAGTGCTGGATAAAAGCTAACTATCACCTTTTCATGGAATTTGAACATGTTTGAGGAAGCAATGGTAATATCCAACTCCTATCTTTTTTTTGAGAGGTTTTTGCTATAGAGTGTGTGCGCTCACCAGAACGAGACAGAAAGCAAGAAATCACACACCCCTCTCCCAGTGGGGATGGCCACACCTTAATCCCTTCTCCCCCATTCTCCTCTAAGGATCTTGGGCACGCATGCACACGCACCAGGCATGAGTTTAAGCCACCGGGTCCAGGACTCCAACCGCAGTCAACAACATGGGAGTTCAGCTACATAGCCATTAACTAACTGCTGGTCCGCCAACTCATATCTTTAAAGATATATGTATGTGTGTGTGTGTGTGTGTGTGTGTATGTATATATATATAGTCACCCCACATTTTTATATCAAATTTTATGTCTTTGTGTGTGTGTATATATGTGTATATATATATATATATATATACATGCACACAAAGGAAAAGGTAATATCAATCTTTAATTTTAAGAAAAATTACACTTCAATCAATAGTTTATTATTTTCTTTAGAGTCAACAAGTTGAATTAATATTTTAATATTAAATAAAGTGGCTCATACACATCCTAAGTGGATCATGTATATATAAAGTTTGATTATAAAAATGTGTGTATGACAAAGTGGATCATGAAAATATAAAGTTTGATTATAAAAATGTGTGTATGTGTATACACACACACACACACATATAAAGTTTAATTATAAACTGAAATACTTAATATGGAAAAGGCACTTGGGGCCTTATAATAGAAGAAATCTTAGTTGAAATGTTGAGCTCTTTTCTATCAAGGAAAGTCTAATGAGAATAACCAGAAGGTGCCGCTAACTCTAACCTCCTCTCTGGGAGGTGCAACTAAGATTGATGAACGTGCCCTTGGAATGGCCCTTAGGGAAAAACCAAAGCTGGGAGCAGCAGGGTATGCTTTGATTTTTTTTTTTTTTTGAGAGGTTTTCGCTATAGGGCGCGTGCGCTCGCCAGACAGAGAGAGACAGAGAGACAGAAAATGAGAAATCACCCCCCAGGGGGGAATGGTCACACCGCAATC
>NW_006159458.1:5350482-5376381 GCF_000334495.1 Tupaia belangeri chinensis | reverse complement strand
ACCATTATGCTACCTGCTCTTTCCTTGCTTTGATTTTTTCAACCTATCCTCAGTTCTCCCATTTAGAGGATTTCCCTAGATGCCACATATCCTGGGTGTGACGTGCTAGGGTCAGGAGGACTGATATAGTGGGAAGTAAGAAAAGGCAGAAATGTTCCATTTTACAGATTGGGTAGACAGGAGCTGACTCTAGTGGGCAGCAGCCCAAGTGTGGCCAAGAAATTCATCCACAGAGGAAGGGAAAAAGAGCAAATACAGTGTTCAAGAGCTTGGTCTCTGGGTCAGAAAGAGTGAGGACACAAGGGCGGCCTTACCCCACATGCTCCTTCCGTCGTTTATAGGCTGGAAAAAATAGACAGAGAATATTTGTTTTGCAGGGGTATTTGAGTTCCTGGCACATAATTAAATACCAGTATAGACTGAAGTAAAAACAGTGACCCAGGAGACTGAGAATGATGATGAGAAGACTGACCTAGGGGAGGGGAGGAGTAAAGACACCTAGGGTCCCTTTACCAAAGTCATCCATGCTGACCTAGCAGCTGGGAAACAGACATCTGTCCATACCCATATTAGAACCCGTTAGTCAGTTGCCATCTTCCTAAAAATGGAACCCATGGCTATGGTACAAGACACCACCAAGCTGACTTCAAGAGCCCTCAAGCAAAGTTGAATCATGGATTAAAAACAAAATAAAGGGGACCAGCAGTTGGCGCAATGGCTGTGTTGCTGGACTCCCATGTAGTCAACCACAGTTCAAGTCCTGGACCTGGTGGCTTAAACTCACCCTGGGCACGTGTGCATTCATGATTAAGATCCCAAGAGGAGAACAGAGGAGAAGGGATTGCTGCATGGCTAATCTCCCTGTGGGGTGACTTCTTGCTTTCTGTTTCTCTGTCTTTGTCTATCTGGCAAGCACGCACGCCCTATAACAAAAACTTATGCAAAACAACAGAATAATAATAAGGGACTAGCAGGTGATATAGTGGCTAAGACACTAGACTCCTACATTGTTGACTGCAGTTTGAATCCTGGATCTGGTGGTTTGAAAAACACATTGGGCATGTTTGTGTGCATGCCCACAGTCTGGAGAGGAGAATAGAGAAGGGATTGCGGTGTGGCCATCCCCTCTGCAGGCTGATTTCTCACTTTCTCCCCGTCTCTCTCTCCAGCAAGCCCACATGCCCTATAACTAATAAATAAATGAATAAATAAATAGACTCTGGTTTGGAAATAACTTCCCTAAGTCATATATAGTCTGTTTCCTCTTTACCTGGCAGAATTCAATGTAAACATCTTAAAAGCTACAATATGACTTTTCAAGTATCTCTAGAGATACTATCAACAAACTATTACAACCCTTCACAATCTTTAATTTTAAAAATATTTTTAAAACTAGGTAGCCAGTTGGGAACCAGCAGTTAGCGTAATGGCTATGTTGCTGGACTCCCATGTAGTTGACCGCAGTTCGCGTCCCGGACCCGGTGGCTTAAAACTCACGCCAGGCGCGTGTGCGTGCGTGCCCAAGATCCCGAGAGGAGAATAGAGGAGAAGGGATTGCAGCGTGACCATCCCCCCGGGGGGGGTGATTTCTCGTTTTCTGTCTCTCTGTGTCTCTCTGTCTGTCTGGTGAGTGCACGCGCCCTATAGCGAAAACCTCTCCAAAAAAAAAAAAAAAAACTAGGTAGCCAGTGATGGGACCAGACAGTATAATGGTTATGTGGCTGGACTTACACATCATGGACCATGGTTCAAGTTCCAGATCTGGTGGCTTGAAACTCATGCCAAGTGCATGTGCATGTGTGCCCAAACTCCCAAGAGGAGAACAAAGAAGCAGGGATTGTGGTGTGGCCATCTCCATTGGGGACGATATCTCACTTTCTATTTTTCTCTTTACTCCAAGTGCATGAACCCTATAGTAAAAATATCTCTAAAAATAATGACCAAGTGCATGCACCCTATAGTAAAAATATCTCTAAAAATAATACTAATAATAAAATCTAGGTAGCCAGTGACCATTCCTATTGTGTAAGAATATTCTGTCTCTAATGGTCAGTTCTTATTCTCCTAAAGAGATTATCTCCTTTAAGCAACTACCAGGTTGGTAAACTGAATCCTTAATGAGAAAAATGCACAATATTATGAAAAGCTAGAGTTCCATATAAAACAGCATATTTAGAACATCCATAGTTGAGGGCCCTGATGCCAATTTAAGTTTCAACCTTCTCCTTACAGCTCAGATTGACTCTCATAAAAGGTGGTGGTAAGACAATCTCCTATTGTCCCCTGCACAGCATTGCTGGGTTTCATTGTGCCCAGCCCAGCTGCACATGACAGTCACTCTAGTGGTGTTTTAAAACTTCTGACCCTAGGGCCCCACCTTGAGATGCTGAGCTAATCGGCCTGTGTGTGACTTGTCATTAGTTTGGTTTGCTCTTTAAAGTTCCCAGGTGATTCCAGCACAGCTGGGAGCCTCTGCTCTCTGAGGAATTAGACATGCAAAGGCATAAAATAGTCTTTTCTCTCTCTTTTGTCCTTTAGTTTCACAACTTAGTCATATTAAAGAAAGATGATGATAGGGACATAATCTTTTTAGTTAAGAATGCTTAAATGATTGTATAACGGTTCCGTCTTTTCCTTTGAGTGATTTAGAGAGGAATGATAAAGTAACTCCTACATTTACTATGAAATGGTCTCATAAATTCTACTTGAGAAATATTGAAACTGTTCACCACCTAATGAATTTTTTTTTGTCACAAGCCAAGAATAGGAGAATTTCTATAAAAGTAATTAATGAGCATTCTTACCTTCCGTGGAGAACGCTTTCTCTTTTTCTAATAAAGTCACCTATGTCTCCTAGGCTAGACCACCGTTCATTGTAGGGCAAAACGGACTCGTTTTATTTTCAATTTATAAATGACAGTACCCCATCCGACAGTATTAGAGGGTTGGGTAACTGATGCCTTCTGTCTGATTCAGTCACTTCCATCTGTGATCCTCTCTACAAACCTTTGTTTATCCTTGATGTTTCTGGAGCTGCTCAGGTTCCTGCCTCTACATATATTCACTAATACTTTATTAATAAATATTCATGAGGCACTTAATCAGTACCAGGAACTATTTAATACGGTGGACCTGTAGCAGTGAACAAGACAAGCAAGAAGAACCAGTTCTCCCATAGAGACTACACTTCGGAAGGGGAAACAGAATAAACGATTAATAATAAACAACAAAATAAGTATCAGGCGGTACAGAGAATGGAACATTGTGCACTCTTGTATTACATGAAACTTCATTTGGAAAATTCTGGTCCTTTCTTTTTTTTTTTTTTTTTTTTTTTATTGCCAGAAGGCACATGCACTTGCTAGAGAGAGAAAGTACCCCCGCCATGGGGTACGGTCATGCCACAATCTCCTCCCTTCCATTTCTTCATCTGGTCAGGATTTGGGACACACACATACCCACACACTTGGTGGCCACTGAGACTGGTACTTGACCCATGGTTAGCCATGTGAGATCTAGCTCCCTCAACCACTAGGCTTCGGGGCTAGCATGAATTCTGGTCTACTATATGTATCTAAGTAAAGGTTCCCCTTCTCAGGTGATTACAAACTCTAAAATGACTTAGTGGGGAGGAGGACAAGACAGCCAATTAGAGACACTCATAAAGGCATCTCTCTTGGAAAAACAACCCAAAAAATTGAATAAATGCCTACACTTCGAACAGAAGAGGTATAGCTGACAAAACACAAAAGACAGACTTTGGGAAGCTTCGGTATCACCAAATCTCAGTTTGCAGACTTAAAAGGAAAGTCAATTATACAAACTCAGAAAGGCTCTCAGGCCCTCTAGAGCACCCCCTGTGATGGAGGAGAAGATAAGCGGGATTCCCTTCCAAAACTCTGAATTTCCTCCTCCCCTCTCACTCCACAACTGCAGGAGAGCAACGAAACGGGCACGGTTCTGATGCTCACCATGGGGAATTACACAGATCCACCACCTCCAAGGAAACACTGGACTGTCCCGCTCCCTCAAGCTCAAGCAGTGCATTTTGAGAGCTCACTCGCAGGTGGAGGGTAGAATAGCAGCTGGGAACAGGTGGCTTCTCTACGTCCCTGAGGGACCAGAGGGCACAGTACAGAGGAGAGTATGCTGTGATCTGCAGAATCAGGGGTGAATATACCCATTGACTGAAACCTGCTCACCCCATTCCCATCAGAGACAGAATTCTTTTGATTGTCATCCACCTGAATGAAGCATATGAATGAACCCCAACACAGACTGAGGAATATGGACTCTCCAGCTGACTGATGTGCCTACAGTCCCATTCTCCAAGACTGGAGAGGCAGAGAGCAGCTACCTGGCCCATCCCGAGCCCTCTACAGTGCAGCATTTTGAAATCACCTTGAACTGTTAAGTGCTGGCAAAGGAAAGAGGAGGGGCAGCCAGCAGAGAGGAGGGTGCCAGAGATGCCCCACCCTACTCCAGGATGGAGAGGAGAAGGGACACAGCCTTGGCTCACCTCCTATCCCCAAGAAGCACCCTGCTCTACCCCTCTCACCTCCTAGAAGCCAGGCAGGCCCATCCAGGCCCACCCAATTTCTAGCTTCACTGAGGTTCTGCTTAGACCTCCTTTAATCTTGCTCACCTCCAGACTTCACTGACCATCCTGCTCAGGTCCCTTTTTGGACCCATTTGTCCCTGCTTACCACCAGCCTCATGGCCATTCTGGATAGTCCCCTGCCTGGCACAACTGGCCCCACCGCCAGGCCCACCTTGTCTACTTCCGAGCCTAACTGACAATCCTGTACAGGGCCAGCTCATGCCGTCTCTGGCTCCTGGGCTCACTTTACCTCCAGGCCTCACAGAGAGCACCACCTGGGCCTACCTCATTCATCCTGTATCTTGTAGACCTCTGCACATGGTCCCACTCAGTCCATCCACCTTCAGACCTAGTAAACTGCTCCACACTGGCCCTTCTTGGCCTCACCCACCTCCAGGACTCCTGTACTGCCCAGGAGGAACTGACCACCTTCAAAATTCTGTCTTGTTCTGACTCTGCTCCATCCCCTCCAAGGCCTCTGAGCAGCCTTTCCTGGGTCCTGCCCACTTCCAAATGACACAGGGTCTCATCCATCTCCTCCCAGCCACCCAGAGAGGGTCCTGCAGAGTTTCTTCCTGACCCGCCCACCTCTGAACAGTGAAGGACTTAGCCTGACTTCTGCTCAGACCCTGCTCACCTGCTAGCCATGAAGAGGGTCCAAGCAGACCCCAGTGTCCACTCTCACCACTTAGCTAACTAGAGGGTTGCTCACCCCTCCCCCCATGCTGGTCCCCTCCTCCTCCTTCCCTGTCTCTCTGGCATTCTAGAATTGGCCAAATTCAAAGGGTACAAAATAGACTCATAGAAAAGGATCCTTTCCAACTCACATTATAGTCAATGTGTCAAAAGAAAAGAACAAATATACAATCCTGCAAACGTCTAGAGAAAAGGACCTTATAAAAGATACTCCATCAGATTAACCTCAGACCTCTCAGCAGAAACCTTGTATGGCATTCCCTAACAGGAAGACATATTAAAAATTCTGAAGGAAAAACATTTTATACCAAGAATACTATACCTGACAAATCTATTAGCCAGACTAACTAAGAATAAAAAAGGAAGATCCACATAAATAAAATCAGAAACCAAAAAAAGGTGGCATTACAACAGAGATCACAGAAACACAAAAGATAATTAGGGAATACTCTGAGCAACTGCATGCCAAGGAGCTGGAAAACCTAGAGGAGATGGACAAATTTCTGGACATGTACACCTAAACTGAACTAGGAAAGATAGAGAAAGCCTGAATAGACCAATAAGTAACAAGACTGAATTAGTATCAGTCTTTTGATAAAGAAAAACCCAGGTCCAGGTGATTTGAGTGCTGAATACTACAAGTCCCTTAAAGAATTAACATGAATCCACCTCAAACTATTTCAAAAGATACAAATGTGAGGAGTCTTCCCAAATTAATTTTATGAAGCCACAAGACAAGATGCAACAACAACAAAAGAAATACAAACAAATATCCTTGATCCATATAGATACAAAAATTCTCAACAAAATGCTAGAAAATTTAATCCAGCCACACATGGAAAAGATGATACACCAAGACCTGGTAAGATTTATCCCAGGTTTGCAAAGATAATTCAACATTCACATAATAAATGTAGTACAGAACATTAACAGAAGGAAAGACAAAAATTATATAATCATATAGACTGATGAAGAAACAGCATTCAATAAAGTACCATATTCCTTCATGATTAAGATTCTCAATGAAATAGATATAGAAGATACATTTATTAACACAATAAAGGCCATATATAACTAAGTGACACATTATATCACAATAAATGGGGAAAAGTTTCAAGTTTTCCTGCTAAAAACTGGAACAAAACAAGTGGTCCACTTTTTCCTTTCCTATTCAATACAGTACTGGAAGTCCTATATCAGTAAAATGCTTTTGCACTGGAAAGTAGAAAAGGTAAACTGTATTTGCAGATGATATGATTAAATAGAAAAATCTAAAGAATCCCCCAAAAAACTCTTAGACATGATAAACGAATTCAGTAAAGTTGCAGAATACAAAATGAACATACAAAAATCTACAGAGTTTTATGCCACCAATAATTAACAGATTAAGACAGAAATAAAGGAAAAAATCTAGTCACAATAGCCACAAAAAAAAGTAAATATCTAAGAATAACTTTAGCTAAGAAGGTGAAAGATTTCTAAAGTAAAAACTATAAAACACAGAAAGTTATTGGAAAAAAACACCCCCCAAAAAAAAGGAAAGATATCCCTTACTTTTGGAATGAAAGAATCAATATAGTTGAAATGCTGGTACTACCCAACTAATCTACAAATTTAATGCAAATCCTATCAAAAGACCAATGTGGGACCAGCAGTTAGCGTAATGGCTATGTCGCTGGACTCCCCCGTAGTCGACTGTGGTTCGAGTCCCGGACCCGGTGGCTTAAACTCACGCCGGGCACGTGTGCCTGAGTGCCCAAGATCCCAAGAGGAGAATGGAGGAGAAGGGATTGCGGCGTGGCCACTCCCCCTGAGGGGGGATTTTTGCTTTCTGTCTCTGTCTCTCTCTGTCTGTCTGGCAAGTGCACGTGCCCTATAGCAAAAACTTCTCAAAAAAAAAAAAAAAAAAAAGACCAATGTCATTCTTCAAAGAAATTTTAAAAAGCAACTATAAAATTTGTCTGAAATCTCAAAAGATCCTATAACACCAAAGCAATAGTGAGCAAAAAGAATACAGTGGAAGGCATCTCAATACCTGATTTCAAAGTACATTATAAAGTAAAAATAATCAAAACAGTATGTATAGACGAATGAAACAAAAGAGAATACAGAAATAAATTCAACAACATACAGCCAACTGATTTTTGACAAATATCTCCAGATAATCCAGTGGAGAAAAGACAGTCTTTTCAATAAATAGTACTGGGACAACTAGATAGTCACCTGCAGAAGCATTAAATTAGAACCGTATATCCCACCATCTATAAAATTAACCCAAAAAGGATTAAAGACTTAAGTGGAAGTCCAAAACTTTAAATGTTTTTGAGAAAAGCACAGTGAAACACTTAAAGATATTGGAGTAGGCAAAACATCTTAAATAAGACACTGAAAGCACAAGGAACAACACCAAAAATAAACAAGTTGGATTATATCAAGCTAAAAAGCTTCTGTACAGCAAAAGAAACAACAAATAAAGAGGGAACCAGCAGTTAGCGTAATAACTATGTTGCTGGACTCCCACGTAGTCGACTGTGGTTCATGTCCTGGATCCGGTGGCTTAAAACTCATGCCAGGCACATGTGCATGCGTGCCCAAGATCCCGAGAGGAGAATGGAGAAGGGATTGCGGTGTGACCATCCCCCCTGGGGGGTGATTTCTCGCTTTCTGTCTCTATGTCTCTCTCTGTCTGCCTGGCAAGCACATGCGCCCTATAGTGAAAAACCTCTCCAAAAAAAAAGAAAAAAAGAAACAACAAATAAAGAGACAACTCACAAAATGAGAGAAAATACTCACAAATCACTCTTTAATAAAGTATTAATAACAAGAATATATAAACTCATCCACACAAAAACAAATAATCAAAGAACTTATCCACAAATAATAATAATAATAAGAGTCCAACTAAAAGAATGGGCAGTCTAAAGAGACAACTCTCTTTTTTTTTTGGAGAGGTTTTTGCTAGGACACATGCACTCACCAGAAAGACAGACAAAGAGGCAGAAAGTGAGAAATCACCTTCCCAGGGGGGATGGCCATGCCGCAATCCCTTCTCCTTCATTCTTCTCTGGAGATCTTGGGCACGCACGCACACGTGCCCAGGTCCAGGACTTGAACCTTGGTCCAGGACTTGAAGTCCAGCAACATAGCCATTATGCCAACTGCTGGTCCCAAAACAGACACCTCTCAAAGGAAAACATAAAAATGAAAAATGTTCAACATCATTTATTATAAGGGAGATGCAAATCAAAACCACAATTAGATAGCACTTAACCCCAGTCATAATGACTATCATTGATTAAAAAATAAGTTAATAAAGAGTAACGAGTGCTGGCAAGGGTGCAGAGAAAGGAGAACCCTTATACAGTAATGGTGAGAATGTAAATTAGTACAGCCACCTGTGGAAAATGTATGGAGACTCTCCAAAAATCTAAAAATAAAATTACTATTTGACCTTGTAATTCTACTATTGGTTTTATGCCCAAAGGACAGGAAGTCACTCTGTTGGAGAGAGATTTGCACTTCCATATTCAGTGCAGCATTATTCGTAATAGCTAAGACATGGAGTCGACTAAGTGCCCAACAGTGGCTAAATGAATGAAGAAAATGTGGTGTATATGCACAATACTACTTAGCCATAAAGAATAATGATCTCCTAGTATTTGGCATTAAACAGATGAACTTAGAAGATACAATGCTAGATGAAGTAAGCCAAACTACAAATACTAGATGTCCCTACTGAACATATACCAAGCGACCTCAGTTTATAGTGGAAACTAAAGTATTCAATAGCATAAAAGTGGGGGGAGGTCAGGGGAAAATAATTAACAAACAAGAATGCATGCATCCTTGATTTGATTACTACACACTGTGTACATTAAAAAGCCATGCTGTACCCTACAAAGATGTATAATGCGTGTATATAAACTAAACTACAAAAAAAATTAAATTAAATTAAATGACTAATTATGTTTTTCCCAAGAAATTTGTCATTTCCCCCTCACCAGCAAACTCCTTCTAGCTTAAGTTCCAGAATGTCATCTGTAGAAAATTTAGGCTATTAACTCTAAACTCTGTAGTGAAATGTTGAACAGAGGATGGTCATACAATTTCAAATGAACTTAACTCTTGTGTGGAACTCTGAATATGTTAATTTTGTCCTTGTTTCTTTTTTGTCATTTTCTGGTGGCTTTAATTTTCTTCATATTCTAGATCTTATGCTGATCAAAGATGAAATTTCCCACCTTACCCCTTTCTATTAACCTGAATATTCTATCTTTTAATTCAGGTCCTCAATTCGGTTTGTTTAGTGCCATTTTCAACTCAAGTTTTGGTGACAGGTGACTCCCCAAAATCATGGCTCAGGACCAAAAAAATCTACTTTCAACTTGAACATCTGTGTTCTAAGAAATATATAATGCACAGGGGTTATTAAAATGAACAAGATATGGCCCCTTCTTCTATTTAAGGTCTGCGGTCAGTTGGTTAAACAAAAAGCTCTGTTAAATTTGACAATTAAAACACGTAAATATCTGAAATATTTCACTGCAACTTTAAATCCTTAAAAAGAGATTAACTCATCCAACTTTAGATGTAAAGTCCAGGCCTTATCTTTAATTATTCATTGGACTTTCATGGTCTTTCTTGCATAGCCACAACACATTATCTATACTTTCTAGTTTTTGTTTATTTAAAGTAGAAGAATACAACAATACTGTCAAAGTAACTGAGTACTGAAAGGAAGTACATTTAGATTTTAATGCATTTTTCCAGTTTCTTACACTTGTGTTGCTCTTATCTATTCTGACAGCACTTGTTTCAGCATCTCATTTTTATGGTGTTATCAAAGTATTCAAATAAATTCTCAAGAAACAGCACCTTCCTTTCACTCAACAGTTAATGTTTCATCATTTTAATAACATTTAACTCAAGCGTATGTTTTAAAAGATCAAGTATAACCCACATAATCAGGTTTGAGTACAAACATTACTGTCTCTCTCTTTTTTTTTTTTTTTTTTTTTTTTTTTTGGAGAGGTTTTTGCTATAGGGCACATGCGCTCACCAGAAAGACAGACAGAGACAGAGAGACAGAAAGCGAGAAATCACCCCCTGGGGGGATGGTCACACTGCAATCCCTTCTCCTCTATTCTTCTTGCGGGATCTTGGGCATGCATGCACACGCGCCCGGTGTGAATTTAAAGCCACTGGGTCCGGGACTTGAACTGCAGTCGACTACATGGGAGTTCAGTAACATTACTGTCTTTTGATAAGCACACCCCCAAATGGAGGGAGCCAAGGGAAGGAGCACACCAGAGAGGGAGCTCTCCCACCTGGAATGTTCAGCATGCCTTGAGTATCCTACCAGTACATTTCACACACAGCATAGAGAACTCTGGTTAACCTGACAGATTGCTTAAGAGATTTACTCACGTTCTATTATTGTAAATTAAATATAAATAGTTTAATGAAGGCTTGTGCAAAGTGTTACGGTATACCTTAACAGGATCCTCCTGTTACCCATTATGAAGACTGTTTCAGATTCTTTTTCACTCTTTCTTAAAAACTTTTTTAGCTTTTGTCATAGGACACATGTGCCCCTAGAGTGAAAAAGAGAGAGGGAAAATGAGAAATCACCCCCTCCAGGGGGAATAACTATGTTGCAATTCCTTCTCTATTCTCCTCTCAGGATTTTGGACACACATGTATTCATGTTTTTCAAACTGCTGGGGTCTGGGACTTGAACTACACAGTCAGCCATGTAGGATCTAGCACCTTAATCACCACATTATCTGCTGTTTTGTTTACTCCTTTTTTTTTTAACTTTGATTATTTAAATTTATTTTTTGGAATAGACAATAAAAGAGGACTTCAAAATTTTCATGGAGGGGCCAGCAGGTGGTGAAGGCACTGGACTTCCACAAACTCAACAACAGGTTGAGTCCCAGACCTGGTGACCTGAAAATCATGCCAGGCATGTGCGTGTATATGCCCAAAATCTGGAGCAAAGAATGGAGGAGACGGGAGTGCAGCGTTGCCATCCCCCTAGGGGGTAGTATCTCGCTTTCCCTCTCACTGTTTCTTCCTGGCAAGCGCACGTGCCCTGTGGCAAAAACCTTAAATAAATAAATAAACAAACTGAAAAAAAAGTTTATGGAAGGGTGGAATTAAAAGTATACATTTATTTAAGCACAAAAAAATTTATAAATCCATGCATAATTTTTCCATAATATGCATTTTCCAAGAACTTTTTTTTTTTTGAGAGATTTTCACTGTAGGGCGCATGCGCTCGCCAGACAGACAGAGAGAGACATAGAGACAGAAAGCGAGAAATCACCCCCCAGGGGGGATGGTCACGCCGCAATCCCTTCTCCTCCATTCTCCTCTCGGGATCTTGGGCACGCACGCACACGTGCCCGGCGTGAGTTTTAAGCCACCGGGTCCGGGACACGAACCACGGTCGACTATGTGGGAATCCAGCGACATAGCCATTACGCTAACTGCTGGTTCCCTCCAAGAACTTTTTGAAGACCCTTTGTAATTGCAAAGTGCAAAATTTCTAAAGTGAAATAAACAGCCCAGAGTATTTCTCACAGTTGCACAGCTCCCTTTCCCAGAGGCAAAGCATTACTGTTTCCTTACAGGTATTTTTTTAAATGACTACAAAAACATACCAAACAAATAATTTGTTATAAAAATACAAAATGTTAGCATACTACTTTGTCACTTCTAGGATAAGTTCTAACATCTTTCACCCTCTGGGATAAAATTTTTTCTCAAGCAGGTCAAAACTTGTCAGAGGCTCTGACTAAGGCTACAGCTGATGGTCAGATTCTATACTTATTACTACTGTATCTTGATTCTGTGCCAGTCTTGTAATATGTTTCAAAAGCTTATCATCTGTTTCTTTTCTGGGGCAAGTTCAACATCACCTCTGTCTCCTTTATCCATCTGTATACAGGCTAATATTTATTCCGCAAATTTCCTTGAAAGTATAGTCTTCTCGATACATAATACTGTTATATCTTCTTTCTTATCAAATTTTTAATTATGATTTATTTATTAAGTACAAAGGTAAATCTTCTCATGACAAGTTTTCATATCTTCTCTTAGATTATACATTTGTACACATGTTTCAATGTGTATTCATTTTGTTTACAACCTGTGATTTGTATTGGCATTGGTATTTGAATTTCTAAGTAAGATTTTTAGTCTCTTACAATTATTTTCCCCTGGGAATCACTGGGTAGCTCCTTCAGCCTTATTTTTCTTTCCATGTCCTATCTGTTCTCCTCCAAAGAAATCAGCATTCTGGCTTTATCTGGGAGTTTATTTTGCTTGCTCTACATTTTCATCACAGAGCCCTTTTGAACAGGTCAACTAACCTCTGGGAAACCACATTTATTCTTCCGCATCTTTGCAATACGTATGTCGCCCCAGCCAAAAGTCTATCATTCCAGGATATGAAGTCATGGTCCTGGTATCTAAGCCCATTTCATCAACACTAACTGCACTGTCAGTAGTTCCCTGCCCAGATGTTCCTCTGCCGTTCACACGTTTTACTCCAAAGATAAAGAAACAACTGGAAACATGACCTATGCTCCACTACTTTCCGGCCTAAGAATTCACAGTCCCTGAAGATGTTTCCCTAATCTCTTATTGTTTTTGTTTTTGTTTCCTGTTCAAGAATGAACAACGTGCTAATTTTACAGCTTCATAAAGCAATTCATTAATATTCCAACAAACATTTATTTAGTTCTCAGGAGCTGGGTCATTAAAAATTAACTTATTAAATGGTAATTTATTACTATATGTTTCTCCTATCTATAATTTCAATTGATTAACTCTGAAAGTCTATTACAAAAGATAGGTGAGCAGTGAAGAAAATTCAATAACTTGTAGGTAACAGAGTAGTGGAAGTCAGTCAAAAGACTTCACAGAAGAAACAGTCTGGGATTTTAGAAATCTACCTAGGAGACTGAGACAAGATAGAGGATTTTATGCAAAAACATGGAGGTATAAACACACATATAAAGCCCACATTAAAGCAACATAAGTCATAAACAAGAGATGAACATAGAGCTGGGAGATGGTTTAGAGTTCAAATTCCCGTGATTCATTTACCATTTTAATATGGGGAAGCAGGGACCAGCAGTTAGTATAATGGCTACGTCGCTGGACTCCCATGTAGTCGACCGCAGTTCAAGTCCCGGACCCGGTGGCTTAAGCTCACGTCGGGTGGGCGCGTGCGCGTGTGTGTGTGTGTGTGTGTGTGTGTGTGTGTGTCTGTGTGTGCCCAAGATCCTGAGAGGAGAATGGAGAAGGGATTGCAGCATGGACATCCCCCCTGGGAGGAGATTTCTCGCTTTCTGTCTCTCTCTGTCTTCCTGGTGAGCGCACCACGCACCCTATAGCTAAAACATCTCCAAAATAAAATATGGGGAAGCAGAGAAAAGTACAATTTAAGGACACAAGTCTGAGTTTTGGTCATGGGTAAAACGATGGTGAGTAAAGCCTGAGATAAGGAATTGAGGTGATGAAAAAGGTTTAAATGTGGGACAGAAAATAATTAAGTCAGTTTTGCACATACACATTTTAAAGTAACTGTAGGCCATTCTAGTAGAGATGCCCATGAGGAGTATCAGTCTGGGCCGAAGGGAGAAAGCTGAACAAGCATTAAGTGTGGGCAATTGTTAAGGTCATGAAAGCAAAGTTCGCTGTGAATTGAGAAAATCAAAAGAGGTAAAGAAGTGGGGCATCTGTCTTAAACATTCTTCCAAATCAGAGGTAAGCTATGAGTAGATTTTTTAATTCATTGAAATGTCTCAAGAGGTCAGTAATGGTAAAATATATGGTAATAATAACAGACAACATTAGTGATAGAATAGAATAGTAGTAGTAATACCAAAAAAATATTGCAATGCCATGTAAGGTTGTCCTTTGAGTCAAGAACACCAGCTCCATCTCACCTGTTACTCATGACTCCAGTTCTGAGTCAATTCTTTTCAACCAGTTTTTGTTGTGTTTTCTGGGGGTTTTGTTTTGTTTTGGTTTTGGTTTTGTCTTTTTGGTTTTTTTAATTTTGTTTTGGTTTGGGGTTTTGTTTATTTATTTATTTATCTATTTACTATAAGGAGTGTGCACTTGCCAGAGAGACAAAGAGAGACAGAAAGACAGAAAGCAAGAAACCATCCCCTAGGGGAGTATGACCACATGGCAATCCCTTCTCCTCCATTCTTCTCTTGGGATTTTGAGCACACACATACATATGTGTCCAGCATGAGTTTCAAGCCGCTAGGTCTGGAACTTGAGCTGCAGTCAACTATGTGGGAGTCCAGTGCCTTAACCACTATACCACCTTCTGGTCCCACTTTTCATCCTTTTTTGGCAATATCTATGAGCCAGATAGATCCTCCCTGGATAATAAAGAGTAAAATCAGTAAGACACTTCAGATACCCCCAACTGAATTAACCAAATTGTGCCCATTGACATGGTCTGTGACTGCTTTGGTGATGAGTTAGCAACTTACTGCTTTGGTTGGATATTTGCATTTAAAAATGACAAAGGAATAATGAGCAAAATGTTACAAATGATTCCCTATTACTATTAATAGATTATTTGATTTACCCTACAAGTTATTTGATAAAATTATTGGTAATCCAGCATTTTTAATTAATTTAACCCGATACAAAGTAAGGAACTTTAATATGTCCTCAATTTGTCATTCCATGAGCTACAGTAGCACTCTTTTTTTCAAAAATTTTTAGTCTATTTCTATCTTCCATGGATGAGATAAACAGACTAACAGAGAGGGAGAGAAAGACAGGGAGAAATAGTGCCTGGAAATTCCAACACAACACTAAAGCCCATATATATGGATGGGAGAAGGAATTCAGGCAAAGCAAAATTGCAAAATGTTGTGTTGAGATTAAACGGTCTCTGTTTGACGAAGGATGCATACACTCAAGGGAGGAACAGATCTGAAGGAAGTTTCCGTCGGTTCAGTTCAGGCTCTATAGGAGTGAAGGGGTGTGACAGAAACCTAAGCTTTCATATTCTTTCATTTCTCTGCCATTATCAAGAGCAAGTTAGACCTGCTGAATCTTTTGGTCACACCATTTCTACCCCTATGTCCATTATAGGACGGAAACTGAAGACATTCTAATACAAGCTCCCCAAGGCGAGTGAGTTTATTTAATTTAAAATTATATTATCATTACCCAGGTCAGCACCTGGTCGACTGTATAATAGTTGGTCAGATATTTGGTAAATTAAATAAATGTATTTTGTTTTCTATCCCCAACTCCATTTAACTGTCATAAACTTTAGCTCTCATAAGAAAAAACACTGTCTTATGTCTCCTTTGCAAGCCTATACTGGAATCCCAGGGCAATAGGAAGACTTTCAATGTATGTAGCAATAGTTATTAGTTAGGTGAGTAATTATTCCTCAGGTCTAACTATCAAGAGGCCACTCATATGCTTTGGAATTTTAAGGAAAAAAAAAAGCACATAAAAAATGTAGATCTAACAGATGTGTATGTTGTAAAATCCCTCATTTGAAATGCTAGTCGCAGTGATAGTAAAAGCATCCATAGCTTGCAAATTCTGCTTCAATACACTGATTTTTTTCTTAAAGCAGCCGATAAATTCTGGGCAAGCAAGTGAGAGTACTGATTTAGTTTCTTATGCCTTACACAATTTCATTGAATTGTTAATATCTCTCTTCCATTTCTCTTTACAATCCAGGACAAAGATCATGTTCATATAACAGACCAATCTTTCTTCCTTACTTTCTTCTTCATGTTTCTTTCCTTATTTCCTTTACATATTAATCAGTCACCATAAGTTAGGTCTTAGAAATACAAAGGCAAATAATATTTAGATTCTCTCTTCAAATAGTCTATTAAACAACTGGATAGGGGCTACCAGGCAGCATGGTGGTTAAGGGTCCTGGACTCCCACATGACCAACCAAGGTTCAAGTCTCGGACCTGATGGCTTAATTTCTCTCTCTCTCTTTCTCTCTCTCTTCCTCCTTCCCTAGCTCCCTCCCTCCCTCCCTCCTTCTCTCCTCCTCTTCCTCCCTCTCTGGTCAAATTAAAAACAAATAAATATAAGTAAGTAAAGAAATAAAGTAAAATAAAACAATTCTTTTTATAAAAAAATTAAAAATCAATTGGATAAACAGCAGATGTAACAATTGCAGAAATGTGCTGAGATTACATATAGAAAAGGCCAGTAACTGGCTTCTCAGAAGAGGTTGCACATGGATTGAGTCTTGAATGATAAGTATAAGTGAACCAAGGAAGTAGCATGTGCAAAAGCATGAAATCAATGGGAAGCACCGCTCATTCAGGAGCTTTAAGGAAGTCTATAGAGATGCATGTGGACATTGTAAGATGAGATTGGCTGACTAGATACTGCTAGGCAGGTCTAGGTGAAATCATTAAGCTTCTGTGCTGTCCAAAGGAGTTTAATCTTAATGTGAACCCATTACATAGCCATTGAAGCATTTTAGTTGGGAAAAACAGTTTCAGAATAGAAAAAGTTCTCTAACAACACAATTCAAATTATTCTGAAGGCAGAATGAGAAAGCAAACAGAAAGAGAAAGCTGTTGCAGTACTTTAAAAGAAACACTTGAACTATGCTATGGACAGAAGGAAAGCTCAGTACAAAGCACCATAACTGGTTGGAAGGAGATTCTCTCCAAAAGAAAATTGACATTGTCCTGAGCCAAAGCTGTGGCAGTGGAGATGGAAAAAAAAACTTTTTTAAAGAAAGAGATGAATTTAAGATATCTGATAACTCTTCACTGCTGGACAACATGCCTATTGTTTTGAACTTCTTCGAATCTAAGACATGTGAGTAAAATGATACCTTTGTGATTCCATGGATTGGATAAATATTGTCTAGTTATTTCTATTTGTGTTTTCCTTTTTAGAGTAAAATCTAAATATAAGTGCTCTTTAAACCCACTGTCAACTGTTACCTAGAAGTGTACGTTTTAAAAGAATGAAATGATCAGTCTGAACCAAAGCAAATAATTTCCTTTAATGGATGAAAGTGGCTGGCAGAGAAAAGAGCCTGAAAAGTGATCCTGTTATAGTTAAATCATCTCACTCCTACTGAAATTGTCTCCGTGTCTTCCCATCTTGTTCTAAATAAAAGTCCTCCTTTACAATGACCTGCAGGCCCAGAGCAGACTCCCCAACACTTTGACCTCAATTCTCCAGTTCCTATTACTCTTTCCATTCTCCAGTTCCTATTTCTCTTTCCCCATTCAGTGGGGAGCAGCATGCTGATCTGCTTCTGTTCCCAGTGTCTCCAGGCAAGCTCAGGTTTTGAGTACATGCTCTTGTTTTCCTCAGTTATCCTGCTAGCTGGCTCATTCACCTCCTTCAGGTCTTTTCCTTCTATAGTAACTTCATTTTAAAATAAAATACCCCTTCCTCCCAGTACTCTGTTCCCAGTTAATCTTTTCTTAACACTCCCTGCAATCTAACAAAGTTTATATTTCAGTTATCTTGTCCATCCATCTCTATTGATTAAAAATTGAGTTCTAGGGTGGCGCAGTGGTAATATGTGATGCTCTGTAAGGCTGACCCACATGGGGAGATTCTGAGTTCAAGTCTGGAGAGCTCCCTGAGTATGACAGCACATCTGTGCCCAAAATTGGCCTCACTGAAGTTGAGGGTGGTGGATCATGGCATCAAGACCCTGTTGAGGGTGCTATCTCTGTCTCTCTTTCTCTCTCTCTCTCTGCCTCTTTCTCTGTCTCTCACCCATGGAAGAAGTGAATATATAAATACATTTTTAAAAAAGGAAAAAAAAATGTTAAGTTCCACAAGGGCAGGGATTTTTAATGTTTTGCTGTATCTCTAGTGCCAAACACAGCATAAATTCGGTGACTATTTGCTGAATGAATGAACTGCTGGTTCAGTGTGACCATCATCATGGTGTTCCAAAGTCCTAACTGATTGACCAGGAAAATCACTACCATGGAAAGAACCCTGCAGTTAGTTATTGTTTTTTCCACCAGGAAGCCTCTGGCAAAGTCAGATACAATCTGAACTGTTCCATCAGCACAGAATTTTGTCCCAGGCACTATAATTAGAACCTAGTTTATAAGAATAATTTACTCATACCCAGTCATCATCATCAAACTTTTAATGACTATCAACATGTGTTAAATTCCTAGCATAATATAGAATTTGCACTTATTTAAAACTGTAATTTTCTATTCTGATAGCAACAAAATGCTGATTGTTTATAAGTATTGAAAAAAGTTTTTGTTGAAAGTGATTTCATTGCCTTAAGCTTTGTAGTTCATCAAATGAGTCTTTACTTGAAGATAACCATATCAGCCAAAGAAATCACCACAATGAACAAAACTAAATTATTGGGTGATGTATCTGAAAATTCTTTAATGAAAGGTTTTTATTGCTATTTAATTTTGTAGAGATGAAATTAACATTAATTAGTAAAGATGTAGATAGAGTTTTAAAAAACAAGTTTACCTTCTCCTTTCTTCCCAATTCCCCTCTCCCTCTGCAGAGTAATAAAAATTAGCAGTTTGGTATGTGTATTTTCATATCGCTTTTTATGTATTTGCACAAATATGCATACCTTATGTATTTGCACAAATATGCATACCATATGAGTTTTAGTATTGGAACAATAATAAACATGCAAATGTACTTCCAAAAATTTGTGGGAAAATTCATTAAAATGCCAGTTTACTTTTTTTTTGGAGAGGTTTTTGGTTTTTTTTTTTTTTCGCTATAGGGCATGTGCGCTTGTCAGACAGAGAGACATAGAGACAGAAAGGGAGAAATCACCCCCCCAGGGGAGATGGTCACGTCACAATCCCTTCTCCTCCATTCTCCTCTCGGGATCTTGGGCACGCATGCACACGCACCCGGCGTGAGTTTTAAGCCACCGGGTCCAGGACACGAACCACGGTTGACTACATGGGAATCCAGCGACATAGCCATTACGCTAACTGCTGGTTCCCAATGCCAGTTTACTTTGGTGCAAAAAAAAAAAAAAAAAAAAAAAGAAAACCATGCATAGTTTTTTCATAATCCAGATTTTTCCATGAACTTTTTGGAAGACCTGCTAGCCCCCTTTTTAAAGTGCTTGCCACAATGTGTTTTGGATGTATTTTGGCATCAGTGCACATGGAGTCCTCTAATCAGGAATTTAGGTTTATCCTATTTTCCTGGATTAGTTATTAGCAGTGCTCTCTTTCACTATTAAAAGTAGCCCTTGTTTGAACAATAAATTGTATAATATTCTCACATAAAGCTATGTGATCAACAAATTAATGGCAGTCTATAAAATCATAACTATTGTTATCTTTACCTTACAATGGACATTTACACGTAAATGTTTTTGGTATCATCAATAAGGCTATGATGAACACCCACATGCATACATTACTGTGCATATTTATGGATACATTTATAGGATAATTTTTTTTTTTTTTTTGGAGAGATTTTCACTGTAGGGCACGTGCGCTCGCCAGATAGAGAGAGACATAGAGACAGAAAGCGAGAAATCACCCCCCAGGGGGGATGGTCACGCCGCAAACCCTTCTCCTCCATTCTCCTCTCGGGATCTTGGGTGCACACGCACACGCGCCCGGCGTGAGTTTTAAGCCACCAGGTCCGGGACACGAACCGCGGTCGACTACGTGGGAGTCCAGCGACATAGCCATTACGCTAACTGCTGGTTCCCAATATAGGATAAATTTTGTAAGTTCAATTGTGTGGTTAAAGGCTATGTACATTTAAATTTATCATATACTTCCACATTTTTCTCCAAAGGATATACCATTTTATACTTTCATCAATAGTACATATGTCCCCATACCTTCCCAACCAACTCTAGATATTATCCATTTTTTGGCTAATGCATTGGTGAAAATATCAAAATTCATTCATGTTTGAATTTATAGCTCACTGATTGCAACTGAGGTTGAATATTATTTTAATATTATTTCATTTGTTTTGTCCATTTTCTAATGGGGTTGTTATTTTCTTATTAATTTGCAGTAACGTTGTTAATGTAAAATACAGGTTGTAAATATTTCCTCCTAGTATCTCAGTATATTTTCCCAATAGCATGTCAAGCAAAGGTACTGATCCTATAGCCACATCCATCAGTTCTCAAAAAAAGTTAAAGTACATATAACTGAGGAAAGCACAGGGTCAAACTTTCTTATCTTCCAAAGATGTGTGTGTGTGTGTGTGTGTGTGTGTGTGTGTGTGTGTGTTTCTCAACCGTACATATGTATTATGAACAACAGACAGCTAATGATGTGCCACTGAATATGTTGCCAGGCATTTATTTCTACATAGCATTTTTCTCAAATTTTACTATAATTTTTCATTTAAAAAAATATTTTATTTACAATTTTAGTACCACAAACAAATTGAATGTCACTCACTCTAGCTCTTACCATTAAATCTTATCTCTTTAGGGAAAGAAAAATTTTTCATACTTTGATTGATTTTCTAATTTTATATCCAACAAATTTCATCAGGGTTGAATGAACTTTCACCTCAAAGTCACAACAGACTGCATGTATGTCATCCTAGTAAGGAAGTGACACCTACCGTGGTACTCATCTCATTTTTTTCAATTATTCATGTAGAAATGGAGAAAACAAGCTTACTCATCTGCAGAAAACTATTTCCAGGGGGACAGAGCACAAGCAATTAAAGAAGAAATAACTTTAGTCAATATTCTGTAGGCAAAAAGATTTCCTCTCTAAACCTTTTCATATGAATACATACGCTCATATTATATGCCACAGTTGGTTGTCAAATATTTTTTCTTTTTTTGGTGTATGAGAAAGCTATTTAGTGAACATACTGCATATTAATTAATAAAAATTAAAATTAACAGCAACAGGAACTCTGATTTAAAAAGTAGTATTTATCTTTTAGCTATAATAAGCTTTGTGTTTTATCAAAATCCCATTGCAACTAATAACATTATTAAAGTTGTGTTTCAGTATTTTCATTATAACCTGATTTGCATCCACCAAGCCCTCATAATTTTCATATACCATCCTTTTTAACAAGTGATTAGAAAGCAAAATCTGGGTTGTCAAATGATACTATGGAACAGCAGCTGAAAATAACTGCCCTCTCCCTGGTTAGGGTCAATGTAATATGCTGTTATAAATTAGCTGAATTGTAACTTGCATGACTGTCTAATTTACCTTTATTATGTACAGATGTATTCTCAAATGAGACTTCAAACTACCATACAAATATCTGTTTTACCAAACCACACTGGTTCCACACTTCTGCCCACTCTGCATGTAAAGATCACCTGTATTAATTTATGATGTTCTTCATATTCCCAGATCTCTCCAGTGGGGTTTACTAATGACAGTCTGGATGAAAGGAATAAAGCTTGGTTTTCCTGCCATTTGATTCTGCAATTGATGTAATTTCCTTGGCTCAAATTCAAGTTGTAATTATTATATTAGATGAGATTGGAAAGACAATGTCTTGCTATTCCTCTGAATATGGCAAAGTATGGTCATCATGGCAGGAACTGTGGATGGTAATTTTGATACATTTTAAAGAACTTGAGTGACTTTTTTAAAAGGACTTTTTTCATCCTTTAGGGTAAAAAAACAGTAGTCACATTCAACTCCAACAGATCCACAATCTGATAGAAATCAGTTTGTTCACTGCTATGTTTGATCATTATTCCTGCAATGCCTCTTGTAAAAAAAAAAAAAACCAGAAACAAATCATTCACAGATTTTAAAACTAGAACTTGATTTAAAGTTTTTGTGTGTGTGTGGTTTTTTTTTTTTTTTTTTGGAGAGGTTTTTGCTATAGGGTGCGTGCGCTCGCCAGACAAAGAGAGACAAAGAGACAGAAAGCGAGAAATCACCCCCCAGGGGGGATGGCCACGCCGCAATCCCTTCTCCTCCATTCTCCTCTTGGGATCTTGGGCACGCACGCACACGTGCCCGGTGTGAGTTTTAAGCCACCGGGTCTGGGACGCGAACCGCGGTGGACTACGTGGGAGTCCAGAGACATAGCTATTACGCTAACTGCTGGTCCCAATTTAAAGGTTTTTAATAGTCTGTAATTAAGGTAAAATTTTGGCATACTTTACTGGTTTTCTCCATCACCATTTATTAGTAGTTGACAGTTAAAACTGAAACCAATGGATTGAAAGATTTCCTCTACTTGCCATCTACTGGTGCTGAAAAAAAAAATTGCAGTTATGTCCATCTTTTATGACAGTGGGTGAACTTGTTCATCATTTAGGCAAATCAGCTCACCATTGCTACCCAGAGTAAATTCTTGTGAAGGCTTTAGAACTAGAGAAAATTGGATTAAATTAAATTTCAGTTCTACCACTTATTAATTATGTGACCTAGGTAAATTGCCTCCACTCTCCAAGTCTCATAAAAATGGAGATAACAGCACTTAACTCATAAGTCATTATGAGAATAAAATGGAATGGTAGCTGTTCAGCAGAGTGTCTGGCATATTTTAAGCATTAAAAATTGTATTATTATTGTTAGGACTTTTTGCTGGTGAATTATTTAAAAATAAATTATAGTATCCCTTCAACTCTTTCAAAACCATGGTAGTAAAAACCAGACACAGGTCATGCACCAGTGTTTCCAAATTCTTGTAGCCCGAAGCAAGAGGATTGTGACACAGCAAAATTTTTATTTAAAACATCATACATGGGGCCAGACTGTGGTGCAGTGGTAAAATGCAATGCTCTGCAAGGCTTCCTACATGGGAAGGCTCCCAGTTCAAGTCCTGGGACCTCCCTGAGTATAGCAACCACACTTGTGCCCATGACCTAGGGCTGGCTGAAGACTAGGGGTGGATCACAACATCAAAAACCATGTTAGGAATGTGCTCTTGCTCATTCCCTTTCCCTTTCCCTCTCCTTCTTTCTCTCTTTCTGTCTTATTCTCTTGCTTCTGGAAGAAATAAATAAATGAACTTTTTAAAAAAATTTAAGGATAGCAAACTACCAAACACACACACCAAAAATAAAGGTAGAAATTTAACTCTCAGACCAATTTGCACCCATAAAACTGGGGAAAAAAATAAAGTCTAATTAACTAAAGTATCTTTCATAAGGAGTATTTTTATAAGTTGCTGGTGAAAGTACATTTGGGTATGTCCCTTATAGAAAGCATTCAACAGATTAGAGATAGAGGGGAACCTCCTCAAACTGCTCTAAGACAAACCTACAGTCAATAGTTTACTTAATGATGAAAAACAATGCTTTCCACCTAAGATAGGGAACAAGACAAGCTTGTCCACTCTGATTACTTCTATTCAATAGTGTACTGGAAATTCTAGACAGGGCATTTAGTCAAAAGAAGAAACTAAAGAATGTATATTGAAGAGGAAGAAGTAAAATTATATAGAGATCTACAAATTCTATGCAATTCTCATTAAAATCCCAGCTAGATTTTTGTTTCAGAAATTAACATAATAATCCTAAAATTACATGGCATCATAAGGGACTGAACGCAGTTGGAGTACTCAAGCTTCCTGATTTTGAAACATACTACAAAACTACATTATTGAAGAGAATATTGCATTGCCATAAAGACAAACATCTAGATCAGTGTAAAGTAATTGAGAGTCCAGAATAAATTGGTATTCAATTATTTTTTTTTTTTTTTGGCAAGAGAGCAAAGGCAGTTCAACTGAAAAAGAATAATCCTGTCAACAAATAGTACTAAACAACCAAAGATCTACATGCAAAAGAAGGAAATTGGTACCATTCTTTACATCATACACAGAAATTAACACAAAACACATCACAGCCTGAATATAAGAGCTAAAACTATAAAACTATTAGAAGAAAATATGAGAGTGGAGTCAGCATGATAGTTAAGGTGGTTGCATCCTACATGGCTGACCGTGCGGTTCAAGTTCTGGATCTGGTGACTTGAGAAACATGCTGAGCATGTGTACATGTATGCCCAAAATCCAAAAAGAAGGAATGGAGGAAAAGAGATGGTGAGAGGGATTCTACCTCACTTTCCTCCCCTTCTTTTTCTCTTTCTCTCTCTTCAGTGAGTGTACACGTGCTCTAGCAAATTAAAAAATAAAACATATTCATGACCCTAGGTTAGGCAAAGGCATTCAAAATATAACATCCAAAACACATGTGATAAAAATAAATAAATAAATAAAATTGAATTAATCAAAATTAAAAAGTTTTGACCCACTTGAAATGGCATAAGCAGTAGGGTGCTGCTACAGGAGGCTAAGATGGCATAAGAGGCCCAGATTTAGTGTACAATTGTAATCTTAGCTAACTGTGAGACTGGGACCAAGGACTGCCACATGACAAGACCCTGTAAAAAATATGTATTTCTTGGGGCCAGCAAATGGTGTGGTGGTTATGGTACTGAATTCCCACATGGCCAATTGTAGTTCAAGTCCTGAGCCAGGTGGCTTGCTTTTTCACTTTCCGTCTCTCTGTCTCTCTGGTAAGCACATGTGCTCTATAGCAAACTAAAATAATAATAATGACAACAAATAAAAATAAATAAATATTTTTGAGAGGTTTTTGCTATAGGGTACATGCGCTTGCCAGACAGACAGAGAGAGACAGAGAGACAGAAAGCAAGAAGTCACCCCCCAGGGGGGATGGCCATGCCTCAATCCCTTTTCCTCCATTCTCCTCTTGGGATCTTGAGCACACACACACATGTGCCCGGTGTGAGTTTTAAGTCACTGAGTCCAAGACGCGAACTGCAGTTGACTACGTGGGAGTCCAGCAACATAGCCATTATGCTAACTGCTGGTCCCATAAATAATTATTTTTAAAACTACATATTTCATCATCTGTCCCTCTCCCTCCTCTCAAAAAAAAAAAATTCTAATTAAAAAATTTTGTACCAGCTATACAGTTCAAGTCCCAGACCAGCAGCCTCGGGTCACAACAGGTATGTATACAGGTGTGCCCAAAATTCCAAGAGGAGACTGGAAGAGAAGGAATTATGGTGTAGCCATTCCCATTGGGAGAGTGATCTCTCTCTCTCTCTCTCTCTCTCTCTCTGTTGAGTGCATGTACCCTATAGCAAAAACTAAAAAGAAAAAAAAAGTGCTACAAATAATACCATCAAAAAAGTGAAAAGACAACTATAGAGGTGGAGAAAATATTACCAAATCATACATCTGATTAAAGACTTACATTCAGAATACACACACACACACACACACACACACACACACACACACACATACCTTAAAAATAAAAAGATAAATAGTCCAATTTAAAAATACTCAAAGGATCTAAATAGATATCTTTCTAAAGACAATATACAAATAACCAATAGGCACATTAAACCATATTCAACATTGTTTTTTAGCCCATTTTTGTGTTGCTGTAACTAAATACAATAGACTGCATAATTTTAAACAATAAAGGTTTGTTTAGCTCAGTTTTGGAAGTCTGAGGTCAAGGAGCTGGACCTGATGAGGGTCTTCGTGTTGGTCGGAACTCCCTGTAAAGTCCTGAGGCAGCTCAGGGAATCACATGGTGAGAGAGCAGAGATATGTGTGTCAGCTCTGGTCTCTTTC
>NW_006159458.1:5339664-5350451 GCF_000334495.1 Tupaia belangeri chinensis | reverse complement strand
CTCCCTGTCATAAAGCCACCAGTATTCAATCTCAAGGGCCCCACCATTATAAACTTATCTAACCTTAAGCAACTCTCAAAGACCTCACCTTTTAAGTTTATTTATTTCTTTCTTGAAAGAGAGGCAGAGAAAGAGGCAGCCACCCCAACAGGGTTTGACATTATGATCTGTCCACAGGCTCAGCTAGCTAGGATCACAGATACATGTACACATGCCCCTGGCAAGGAGACCTCAGGACATAAACCCAGGACCTTCCCATGTAGCTTTACCATCATGGAGCGTGGCATTACCACTTTGCCACCATGAAGTACCAAGACTCCACCTCTTAATATTATTGATAAAGTTTTCCCCCTCTTGTTACCATCACAATAAGAGTCAAATTTTAATACATTAATTTTGAGAGAATATATTTAAATCATAGCAAACATCATTCGTTATTATGGAAATGCACTAGAAATCAAAAACTACTACACTAGAATGCCTGTAATAGCCACCTTATTTGGCTGCTATGCAATATAATAGCATCCAAATAGGATGCAATTTGGTTATTAACAAATTATTCTTTGAAAAACAGAAAATAGGAAAGTCATACATTGTTGGGAGAATGTAAAATGGTACAGCCAATCTGGAAACCCTTGGCAGTTTCTCAAAATGTTAAACATGGAGCTACCACATAACCCAGCAATTACACTGCTATCCATTAGCTGATGAATGGATAAACAAAATGCAGTATATCCATAAAATGAAATATTATTTGAGGATAAAAATGAATAAAGTGTTGATATATGCTACACATGGATGAGCCTTGAATATATTCTAAGTGATGCTAAGTGAAAAAGGCCAGTTATAAAGACCAAATATTGAATTGTTCTATTTGTATAATATAAAGTGTCCAGAAGAGATAAATCCATGGAGACAAGAAGTAGATTAATGGTTGCTTAGGGTAGGGGACTATTAAGGGGAGATAGGAGGAATGGAAAATGATTCCTAGTCAGTAAAGGTTTTCTTTCGGGGAGTAATAAAAATATTCTAAAATTGATTATGATAATGGTGGCACAATTCCATGAATATATGAAAACTACAAAATTGGGTATTTTAAATGGGTATGTGAATTATATCTCAAAGCTGTTAAAATATCAATAAAAAACAAAAACAAAAATTTGTAATAACACAGGTAACTTATTAGGTAATAATGTTAAGCAAAAAAGCTAAAAGCAAAATTATCTATAGGCCCAGCTATGGTGGCATAGAGGTAGCACAGTGCTCTGTGATACTGGAAACCACATGGAAGATTGGGGTTTGGCTCCCAGGTCAACTTGTACACAGAGGGTGTATTGCATGCCCCAAGAGGGCTAAGGGAAGGATTATAGTGTATGAGGAGGGAAAGGATGCTTATCTTTCTCTCCTTTTCTCTCTGTCTCTCTCTCTCATGAAAGAAACAAGAAATTATTTGTATGTATTCAGTTATATGTAAAGTATATGTATAGAAGTAATTCTAAAAGCAAATAAGCAAACGTATTCTACTGGTTATTTCTCTTTATACTTTCAGGTTCTAAAATTTCCACAATGAGTATGAATATTTTAACCTAAAATAAAAATTTTAAACAAAAATAGTAACACTACACTTTAGTTTTTACTAATTCAGTTAACAACAAATTATCCTATTAAGATATGCATTTCCAGGACCAGCAGGTGATTAAGGAGCTGGCCAACTTTGGTTCTAGTCCCAGACCCAGTGGCTTGAAACTCACACTGGGCACATGTATATGTGTTCCTAAAATCTCAAGAGGAGAATGAAGGAGAAGAGATTGCAGCATGGACATCTGCCCTGTGAGGTGATTTCTTACTTTCTGTCTCTCTGTCTCTCTCTGTCTCTCTGTGAGCACGCATGACCTATAGCAAAAATCTCTCTCTCTTCAAAACAAACAAACATACAACAAACAAACAAAGATATTATTTTGCAAGTTTTCTTCTATTTTATGTGTATTTATCTTCTTAACTTGGTAAAAAGAAGTCCCATGACCAATACTCAATTTTTAATTTATTTCTCATTTTTCAAGCAGTATCTGCCAAGTTAATTTGTACCTAGTAAATAATTTTTAAAAGAGCCAATTTATGGGATAGCTGACTCCAGTATATTGAGATTTTGGCTCTAGGACTCAATACATACATTTAAGAGTAACATTTCATCTCCCTGAAGTGGAGTCTGGGAATAGTCAGAGCCAGTAATGAACCACTTGGAAAATATACTCTGTTCTCACCTATTGAATTCCAAGTGTTTTCATTTGTATAATTGCGCCAAATGTTATATTGGAAGGAAAATAATTATGTGGGAATAGAGATGATCTTTCAACCACCTTCTCTCTTTATATTAAAAATATACAATAAATGAAGCAAATTAATATCAAGTTATCTGGAAGAGGGAAGGAAAAATTAGATTAAAAAGTATCATAATGGGGCCAGCTTGTGGCCTGTGGTGAAGGCAGCTGGAGCCAACATGCCCAACCACACAGTTCAAGTCCCAGACCTAGGGGCTTGAGAAACACACTAGGCGCAGGTGTATGCCTCCAAAGTACCCACAGGAAGGAGAAATGAGAAAGTATTGTAGAATGACCATACCCCCACTGGGGGGTGGAGGTGCTTTCTCTCTCTTCCTCTCTCTCTGTCTCTCTCTCTGACAGGCATTCATGCCTTCTAGTAAAAAAAAAAAAAATTTTAAAGGTCTAAATAATCCTAAGAGATAAATACTGTTGCTGTCTCTTTTTAGATAATGAAACAAAAGTTTACAAAGTTTACACTTACGTAATTTCAGTTTGCATAGCTAATATTAGACAAATATTCAAACCTAGGTTTGTCTGATCCCAGAAACTGAACATTAAATCATAAACCATATATCATTTTTCAAAAACAACATTGTCTTTGGAAATCCAAGTTTCCCTTTCTTGGAATAAAGCTGAGTAAAGGTTTAAAGAAGGATGGCTGGTGGTGTGGCAATTAAGGCACTAGACTCCCACATGGCCGACCACGTTTCAAGTCTCAGACCTGGCAGCTTACTTTCTGTGTGTGTGTGTGTGTGTGTGCACGCGTGCACATCTCTCTCTGATCAAATTGAATAGTAATAATACATAAATAAAATTAAATACATCTAAGAAAAAAGATTTAAAGAGGTTGATGAGCTATAATGAGTAACAAAACGAGTACTTTCCCTCCTTTTTTGGCAAAAGAAAATGAGGTATTTTGGAGTGATGCTTTTCCTAAACTTAATTATTTTGGTGATTTTGGACTAGAAAAGGTAATTCCATCCATTCTGATCCCTTAAGTTAACTTAGCCACCTCGCTGATTCTCATTCGTTCCTCCTAAAGAGTGACTCATACATACGCGTTATAGTTCCAGAATGCCTCTAGACAAGTGTCCACTAAGCCTCAAGCTATGCTCTCCTGATGCCTAACTTCCCCACCTACTTTTGGTTCTTATTGAACTCTTTCTCTTTATGGCGGCTTTTGCTTGGCAACTCAATTTAGACTGCAGCCCACTAGACAATCTGTCCTCTGGTTCTGTATACTAATTCTTTTGATAAATGATGCCTTATTTGCATCTCCTCTCTATGCTACATGGACCCCACCTTCACCAAGCCATCTGCCTTTTCCATCCCTACCCTGTCTAACACACCTATCAATCCCCCACTGCCCCCCCCACACACACACACACACACGGAGCAGGGAAGGACTGTCTGACAAGAGTAGGCAAGCCATGCTAATGGAAGTAGGTCAGCTGTGCTTCCCTCCAGCAATACTTTGCCAATCTACATTTTCAGAAATGTAGGCATTACTTAATAGATATAAGTCTCACAAAGAAGAACCTGAACTTGTCTACCTCTGGGGAGGGAGTACAAAGAAATCATAGAACAGGAACCAGCAGTTAGCATAATGGCTATGTCGCTGAACTCCCATGTAGTCACCAGGGTTTGAGTCCTGGATCCAATGGCTTAAACTCACACCAGACACGTGTGTTTGCATGTCCAAGATCCCGAGAGGAGAATGGAGGAGAAGGGACTGCAGTGTGACCATCACCCCGGGAAGTGATTTATCACTTTCTGTCTCTCTGTCTCTCTAGCGAGCATAAGTGCCCTATAGCAAAAACCTCTCCAAAAAGAAAAAGAGAAAGAAATAATAGAACAAAAAGAAGTCTACAAAAATCCAGTCAGACTCTGCATATTTATCTAAGGAAAAAAAAATCTCCTGGGAAGGAATTCTTAGGCTTCTCTATGTCACCCATCTCAAGATCTGATCATATGTTTTCTGAGAGAAACAGCCAAAAGTAAAAAAGTTTCAAATCAATTAAATCAAATGAAGACACGGGGGGATGGGGAATGTGAACTGAAAGTAACCAGAGGAAATAAAATTTAGGAATTGTTGGCAGTGTTTCTTGAAGAAGAGAGAGGAGAAGGAAGGAAGAAAAAGAAGAGAAGAAAGGAGGGGAAGGAAGGAGAGCAGGTAGGGGGAAGGGAGGGGAGAAAAGAACTATTAAGTCTGGGAAGAGAAATAAATTACTTCTCAAAATATTTCCAAGGCTGAAATTCCATTAATTCCATTAATGTTACTAGCCAACTAGAATGTTGCCTTTCTCTTTCTGCTCAATTATTTTCTCTCCATTCTTCAAATCTCACTTCATCCTTCAGACTCAATTGACGAGCTTTCCTTCACTGTGGCACTGTGGTATTTGCAGTCTCTCTTTAGGACCTTTGATTGTAGTTGACTAAATGTCAGCCACACGTCCTGACTGGTCCATTCCCCAGCCTCCACAACTCGCTCTCAACCTCTTAGAGCTGCTTGTTGCCCAACTGGGCTTTCTCTACCGTGGCTCCTACCCACCACTCATTCAGCTCATAAAAACTCATAATGTCCAGAGAAGCTTGGAGGATGAGGTCTTCCATGATTTGACTTCAACCAATACTTCCAAAAAACTTTATTTTTCAGCTTTTTGCTTGTGCTTTATTAACATCATATGGCAATAAACCCTAAAGTTTTGATAGCAAACAAGCAGCAATACCCACCCAGTGCCACTCACAAGCATATACACTGCTATAAGAAAAGTCGTAAAGGAAACAGCAGAAACAACCGCTTCCCAGATGAGTGCATAGTCCAATGTCACCCATGAAGTGGAGGTGAAATTAATTTCAGCAATACATACAGAATTATATTGCATTTACTTAGGCACGTTCTACAGAGAATATAAAAAAAGGCAGGAGCTGTAAGGCAAAAAATACTTTAGGAGATGACATTAGCGGCTGAGGATAGGTGATATTGTTCATTCAAGCTTTGTACCAAAACAGACAGAGGAAGTAGGATCTATCTTATAAATACAACTTTGCTCATTTGCAACCTTTTATTCTGACTCAACCAAGGCTGGGCAAATTCACTTTTTTTAAGGAGATTTGGGTTGACAGAGATCTACTTTGTAAGCCAAATAATAATGTGATTGAATGTATAAAAGAAAATAAAATGAAAAAAAAAGTAGAAAATTCAGATCACACTCAACTACATGACTATGGTTATGAAATCAGTCTACAAATGGATTTCCACAGGACTTCTAAATACTCTTTTAAAATAATGGTGGGGAGTGAGTAGCCCATCAAGCCAATACCTACTAGAACAATGAGAGGATTTGCTCACGGAAGGCACAGTCAGATCTGGGACCCAACTAGGCAGTCAAGGACATTTACTTTGATGAGCACAAATAGGCATTTTTCACTATTGCCATTATTTACAGATGTAAATACTGTGTGTACTACAATACTTAACTCAGCTGTGATTAAACACTACATATTTTCATAACATGCGTTCAAAAGGATGAATCAAGGGACCAGCAGTTAGCGTAATGGCTATGTCGCTGGACTCCCATGTAGTCGACAGCGGTTTGCATCCCGGACCCGGTGGCTTAAAACTCATGCCAGGCACATGTGAGTGTGTGCCCAAGATCCTGAGAAGAACAAAGGAGAAGGGATTGCGGTGTGGCCATCTCCCCAGGGAGTGATTTCTCGCTTTTTGTCTCTCTGTCTCTCTCTGTCTGTCTGGCGAGCACACACACCCCACAGAAAAACCCTCTCCAAAAAAAAAAAAGGATGAATCAACAGACGCTCCAACAGAAAACGTATAGCTTTTAATAATCTAGGGGCTTCTTTGGTTATTCAAATTAAAATCAGAATTTAGAAGTATAAATTAAAGCTCCTTTCTCTATAGGATTAGCAATAAATCAAAAAAGAATGTATTCAATTTCCAATAGTATGTATAAATGAGACAAGGCATTATATGTGATCTAAAAGTAATAACTCAAGAAAGGATTTGTTTTTTACTCAATTATAGATAAACACTCAAAAATGAAGAAATTTAACATTGGTGTCACTTGTTTTGCACTGATAGTAAAATAAGAAAGCCCTCTGTGTCAATATAAGTCATCCTTCCCACTGAATATTCTTTTATTTGGGAACTAAAGTAACCAAGAATGAATGGATGGTTGTTTTTTTTATCTAACTCTAAACTAAAATTCTTTTTAAAGTTGTTAAAGATTTTTAAATAATTTGTTGTCATATAGATTTTAAAATGGCTTGAACTAAAGTCAAACTTGTGTATGTGTAGACACAAACATCTTTATCATGTGATTTTGTATTTCTTTTTTCAAAGTAAGAATTCTCTACTTTTATGAGTCCTTCTTAAAATTATTTTATTTAGGGGACCAGCAGTTGGCATAATGGCTATGTCGCTGGACTCCCATGTAGTCAACCCCATTGAGAGTTCCAGACCCGGTGGCTTAAACTCACAGCCGGAATGTGTGCATGCATGCCCAAGATCCTGAAAGGAGAATGGAGGAGAAGATATTGTGGCGTGGCCATTCCCCCCCTCGGGGGGGGATTTCTCACTTCCTGTCTCTCTGTCTCTGTCTCTCTGGTGAGCGCATGCACCCTATAGGAAAAACCTCTCCAAAAAAATTAATTAATTAAAAAATCAAATTATTTTATTTGATCTTATTTACCTTTTTTTCTTTTATTTTAATTTGACCAGAGAGGAAGAAAGAGAGAGACAGAGAAAGTGAGAAAGCAAGCTGCTAGGTCCAGGACTCGAACTGCAGTCAGCCATGTGGGAGTCCAAAGCCCTTAACCACAAGACTACCTGCCGGCCCCGTCTTTTGAGTATTTTTAACAAACTACCAAAGAGAGGTATACTTATAACTCAAATAGACGACAATAGTGTTAGCTAAATTTCATCCCTTCTACTCATCCAAACTACTTCCATTAGCGTCTAGTTTTTCATTTCATTGAGGAAAGGCATATAGTTGGGTTTCTTTGATTCTTCTCTTCTGACTACAACTACAGCTGTGGTCATTAGTTATCCACTTATTTAGGCAAGCACTCAACAAATACTTGTTGAACCCCTATAATGTGCATAGCTAGGCATGTGGAAGGTAGATAAATGAACAAGGCACAATCTACTCATGTTTAAATAATAGTACTATTAAGCAAGACGTGATTAATGTCTCAAGAGATGGTTTCTAAAACTATAGTGATGTTACTGGGTGTGTTTTCTCTGTTACCCTTTGTAATTGCACTTAGAAATTTCCAGAAATATTATGAAGCCATTCTTGTAAGTCACAGTTATCTATGTGCCCAGGAAAGTGAAACAGCAAATAAAACTACATATTATACATTCCGTCAAAACCAACATTGTTCTTCATTCATTTTACTCTCAAAATCACAAATTGAAAAGAAAAAAAAAAAAGGATACCCTTGAATTTTTTTTAAGAATTACTTACTTATTTAACTTTATTTATTATTATTTTTTAATTTGACCAGATAGAGACAGAGAGAGAGAGAAAGGAAAAGAGAGAAAGCAAGCCACCAGGTCCAGTATTTACTGTGGTCAGCCATATGGTAGCCTAACACCTTACCCACCAAGCCACCTGCAGGCCTCTGAAATTTCTGAAAAGTCTTTTGTTATTCTGATGAAAAATGAGTGACTTACAGAGTTTGAGAGGTTTTCAGAATTGAAGGTTTAGGGAAGCGTTTTTTGTTTGTTTTTTTTTTAACATTAATGTGCATTCTCTAATTCCTTCATTTTGTTTAAAAAAAGATATTTTTGCTATAGGGCACATGCACTCACTGGAGAGAGAGAGACAGAAAGCAAGAAATCACCCATCAGGGTGGATGGCCATGCCGCAATCCCTTCTCCTCCATTCTCCTCTTGGGATCTTGGGCACTCATGCACATGCGCCCAGAGTGAGTTTGAAGCCACTGGGTCCAGGACTTGTACCACAGTCAACTACATGGGAGTCCAGTGGTGTAGTCATTATCCCATCTTCTGGTCCCTCTAATTCCTTCTTTATAGACACACACATACATCAGATATTACATCTGAAAAGGTTGGGGTTACCTCCTGATTTAAGCCTGGTCTTAAATCATGACACTTCCCTAAGGCTCTATCCTCGGCCTACCTCTCTCCCTATCCTTCACTTTTTTCATTGAGTGATGATATTTATTCCCATAGTTTTAACTTCCATCCATATATTTAGAACTTTTAAATCATATCTCTAACACCAACCTTGTTCTGAACTTTTAATTTACATATTCAGCTGCCTAATGAACATACACCTGGATATCCCTTCCTTTCCTAAATCCAAAATATTCAAAAACATCTTCTCACTCTCACACCAAAGACCAGACCAAAAATTCTTAACTTTCTTTGTTCAATTCTTAGCATTTTCATCTATCTAGTCATACAAGATAAAAATCTGCGGTTTGTTCTAGACTTGGAACTGGAAAGTACAGTCCAAAGATCTGCTTCCATAAATGGCATTTTATTGGAAGACAGCCACACTTGTTCTGTCTATGGTCCCACTCACATCACAGCAGAAGAGCTGAGTGCAGTAAAGGCCAAATAGCCCACAAATACAGTATTTACCTTCTGGCCCTTGTCCAGAAAAAAAAAAAAAAAGGCTTGCTAGCCCTTGTTTTATACTACTCCCTTTCTTTTTTAATTTTTTTAAAGAATTATTTATTTTGGGACTAGCAGATGGCATAACGTTTTTTTTGCTGGACTCCCACACAGTCAACCACAGTTCGAGTCCCAGACCCGTAGGCTTAAAACTCATACTGGTGCATGTGTGTGTGCCCAAAATCCCAAGAGGAGAATAGAGGAAAAGGGGTTGCAGCATGTCCATCCTCCCTCGGGGGTGGGGGGATGATTTCTTGCTTTCTATCTCTCTATCTCTCTCGATCTCTCTGGTGAAGCATGTAGCAAAGATCTCTTTAAAAAAAGAACTATTTATTTTATTTAATTACATGTGTTATTATTATTATTATTTTAATAGGAACAGAGAGAGAGAGAGAGAAAGGGAAAGCAAGAAGGCAGGCCTTCAGGTCCAGGACTTGAAGTGTGGTCGGTCATGTGAGTATCCAGCACCTTAACCACCACATCACCTGCCAGTCCAGTCCCACTGTTCCCTTCCTTCAAATAATAAAAGCTACCTATTTTTTTCCCTCCTAGGTATTTCTCAAATTCATCCCTGCCACCTCTTAAATTTAGTTCTTATCATCTCTCACCTGTACTACTGCAATAAAAATCTCACCCTATTTCTCACCTGCCACCAGTGTGATATATCTAAAATATATACCGGATTACTGTACTTTGGGGAGATGATTCTTTACGTGTCTCTAATCTTTCTGCATATACTGTGAGCAGAGACTTTTTTCAAAAATATTTGTACATCAAACAGCCTTGGAAAGATACAATATTTCTCTTTAGGACAAAGAGTATAGTTGTTTGCTATTCAGTATAATAAAGATAATACATCCCTCCAGTGCAAAGATGGGCAGATTTGTATGCATCTCTCTTACACAATACTGGCAGATCCTAGTTCAAGTTTTCTCGGTTGTGATACAAACCTACTGCTTGCACAGCATCTACCCGAGCCCACCTTTCTGTTACCCCCATGAACTTAGAAAGATAAACAAACATGAACTCGAAGCTCATGATGCCGGCTATGCCATGAATAATAACAGTCTTTCGTCTCTTACCCAGAAGTCTTATGTATTCTACAAGCATTCATAAAATTATAGCAGCCTAATTTGTTAGCTTACAAGAAGCTTAGAATCTCAGACGCTTCATAGTTCTTTCTTTCTCACCCCTTTCTTATTTATCTATGTCACCTAACACCTACAGACTGAAGTCCATGTTCTTTAGCCAGGGGCCTAAGTCCTCAGTGATCTGAGTGCACCTGTTCATTACACCACACCCCACCGCAGCCTCTATGTTTCTCACCACACAGCATTCACTCTCAATTCATAGGTAATCATAGCTCTCCAATTAAGACATCCTGTTGTCTCCCATCTTTGCTGATGTCTGAGCTGCTTTGAAATCTTCCCAACCACACTGCTCTTTTCTTCTCCCCTATCCTAGTCTTTCTTGGCCTGCAACCTCCTTGTTATACTTCAAACACAGTTCAGGTATTGCCTTCATCCAAGCACACCCGTCCATCGCTATACTCAGAGCCCTTCCTCTAAGCCTAGAGCACCCTGAGGACAGCTCAACCATGGTGCTTGACAAGTTTTTGAAAGCGTCCATTTGTTTGCCTATCTCATCCATCAGACATCTCTTAAATGGAGACTTCCTCATCTTGGTGTTCCTGTACTTCATTTGATATCAGCACTTGCAGATGCTCAGGAAATGTTTAACTGACCCAAACAGATGTATTAGTCCTGATGCCTTTAATTCTTACTTTGGTGTGATAAAAAAAA
>NW_006159458.1:5328535-5339407 GCF_000334495.1 Tupaia belangeri chinensis | reverse complement strand
GTCAACTACATGGGAGTCCAGAGACATAGCCATTACACTAACTGCTGGTCCCTTCACCTGTATTCTTAAACTAGAAAAATTGCTTTCCTACTTCATCTTAACATAATTTTTCCTCTAAAAATATGATTCATTAAGATTCCAGGTACTCCAGAGAAGATAAGAATTCAGTAATATGTTCTGTATAGGTGTGATAGTTTTCAAATTCTAGTTAAATTCTCCAAGCTATGTTTGTCAAATGACTGTAGATATTAATAACTGAAAACAAAAAATCCAATTCTTTAACACTGAGTACTTAAGATATGTACTGAATAATGCCAGAGAACATGGACCATGTGGACAGACTGAGATGGCCTGAGTTCTCTGATTCCTAGGGACATCCCAATCAAGGAAATGTCTTATCAGCTCTATTTTCTAGTCTTTTAGTTAATTGGGTGAGACAAGGTGTTATATAGCTGCAGAAAAGGGTGGGGAGAAGAACGCTATCATCCGTTTCTTCTGGACCTTCTGTGAGGTGTGTGCTGAGAAATTCGCCTTTGGAAAATAAACAGAGAGCTCTGTTACAAGGCCTTTTACAACCTCCCAATTTTATTGTTGGTAGCACTTAAGGAGTTAATAAATGGTGGAGACTATTTACATTTCTCTGATTGCTCAAAGGAAGACTTATCATTCTAAAAAAAAAGAAAAGGAAGAAAGAAGATAAAAGAGGCAGTAGGAGAGGGAAAATAGACAGTTATTAGTTATTTGGCATCTCAGGTTCTTAAAAGTATATATATATATTGGGAACCAGTAGTTAGTGTAATGGCTATGTCGCTGGACTCCCACGTAGTCGACCATCTTTTCTGTAAATAAAATAATTATGGGCAATACAGTCCCTTATTCAGAGTCTAGAATAGGCTCTGTAAGTTCAAATGAACCCATCAACAATGCAGGAAGTAGAATGCACACTGTGCTGTGCATTCCAAATAAGGAATGCAATATCTAATAAAGCTCGGCTGAAATATCCCTACATTGAATATTCTACTGGGTAGAGTATTTATACACATCCTGGCAAATAATCCTAACTTGCAGTTTTCCATTGACTTTTCCAGATAACAATCTCTGGTTCTTGGATTAATAAATTTAATTTGACAATTCAACCAATCCCAGAGTGTCTGTAATCAATGATATTATTTTTTAAAACATATGATGGGAGAAAAGGGATAAGTTCTGTCTTTACTTCAAGCTATATTACAAAACAAAAAATATTTCTCCTTCCTTGTTCAAATGAAGAGCCCTCACTGCCAGAGGGAAGTATAGTCCATCAAACTACATAAATATAATCCATTATTGTACTAATGAACTAATGATTCAAGAAGTATATATGTAGCCTTCATATGACTAGGGGTGGTTCCAGAATTTGGAATATCTTATTGAAACATTTGGCTATAAAAAAATAATTTTTTTTAAATAGTAATATTTACTATGAGAGCATATTTCTCATCATCTTGTGAATATTTTAGTATTAAATAGAAACACTAAAATATCTTAATCTCTCTTGCTTGCTTATAAAAATCTTAAGAGCATATCTTTTTAAAACAATAGGGAAAAGCTTTCAATAAGTTTATGGCAAAAATAAGAGTTTATGATCTATTTTAAAGGCTATTGGTAATGATACACACATATAAACAACAGGTCTTTGTCAGTTTCCTAAGATTAAAATTTTATGAAAGAAAACATTCAGGATTTTTAAAACTAATCAATGCACTCAACATCAAAATTCTAAGTGCACAGATGCTCTATAAAACAGCTAGAAAGTAGCTTTCCAATAACATCGATAGTGCAAGATTATTACAATATTTGCAAAATTGAATTGCAATAAAAGAAGACTTGCATATATAATTCTTAGCTTTCATTTCTCCCTGCATATAGAGGAGATTAAATTCATTTGCTTCACACTTTGGTGTTAATCCAATCCTGAAGAATTGACTAGCCTCTTCCCAGCATTGTTTTAGAAGTATGGTACTTACTTTCTCGTTCTTCCTAGATGTTCTGAGGGTTTAACCTCTCAGATGCCAAAAAGCTTCCATGTAAAATCACTGTTTAGGCTTGGGTCCCTGGGACAATCTGCAGCCAGATTTGTTGTGGGTTGTCCCAGGCATCAGTTGTGCTGATAGTTACAGAGGGAGTGTTCTGACAACACGGTGAGGTTTCTTGGATGCTGGTATTTATTTTACTGGGCAAGTCAACTGTGTTAAGTATGAGTAAATAACAGGGAAGTTTCAATAGCAGTATATTCAAACATGTACTGTATACAAGTTCATGCTTTGCTGGCTCAAATATACTTCTTATAATAGACTAAGAAAAACTTCAGGTGGTAGCTGGTTACAAAGTGTGGTGGCAATTGAAAAATCTATAGTCTATCTATATTTAGCAGTTTCCTACCCACCACTCCAACTACCACCTTCATTGTTCTAAGAATGGCAATTTTAAGATAAATGTTCTGGGCTTATAGGATGCTTGATATAAAAGGTTGTTCTCATGGTTGTTAATTGGGCAAATGTCTCAGAGACATGATTTCATCACTAATTTTTTGATACATTGCAGTTTTTACTTTTCTCTCTACAAGCATTCTACTATATTGTAAATTAAGTTTTCAGTAAGTCAAAGTTTTCAGTTTTATTTTACAGATTCGTTTTACTTTTAAATTCATATTGTAGCTGCATCTTTTAATTGCTAGGCGACAGTACAGCATTTTCTCTGGTACAGATAAAAAGCACATGGTTCACCACTCCTTTAAATGCTCTTCTTTGAAGTGGATCTCACTCATTCTAAAGGAAGGCTTGTAAGGACAAGATTAATTTCAAAACAAAGATTCAAAGACTTGCAAATGACCCATAGAAACTAGAAAAATATCCTATTTATAGTTAGTGTGGCAGATATGGCAATTTGGTGTTTGTTTCTAACTGTATTTTATGACAAGAAAATATGAATATGAATCATCCCTTTGTTATTTATAAAGTAAAAAAAAAAGTGGCTGTCTATAATTAAAGGCCTTATGTTTTGATTTGAACCTGAAAAACACATCAATTTATAGCCTCTAAATAAAATTTCCTGCTATGGTTAATGCTTTTAAAAAAAATTCAACTAACTAGCATGATATTCACACTGGCTAGTTTCTGCCCAAATTGCTGGAAATGTTTTTAAAAGAGCAATAACATTTACTTTCTTCTTATAAGGGACTCATTCCAGGTCTTGCCACCAAATCATCAAATTTATGAGAGATTGCTTAAAAGTTCATAAACTCTGCATGGATTTCAAATATTTTTTGCACTAAAATAAACTCATACTTTAATTCCACTTTCCACTTTTTGAATTCTCCTTCTATTTATCCAAATGTATCAGTAAATCATCAGACTCTAATCCTTCACAAAATGTTGCAGATTCTTATCTCCAGAGATATTTTAGAGATTAAAATGCATCATCTAAGCCACTTATAGTTATGATATATGTTGCGTTTGCATATTCGTATTGTTAAAAATTCAACTTCAATAAAATGGGATTGGATGATCTCTAATCTTTTATGTTCAGATTTAATATACTATAAAATTCTCCAAAGAAATATATCATTTTCAATTATAGTTTATTTCATGGTTTTGAAAGCCTCCAAAATCTGAATCCTTTCTTAAATTTATTTTTAATCATTTCAGAGGTGATGACTGAAGCCTTTTATTGTCAGATATATATAGAAAAAGTAGTTTAGTATTTGGATACGTGCAAGCACATGTTGTGACAGGTACAAACAAACTAAAAAAAATTCTAGCAATCGTCTGAGAAGTGGAAACTTTCTAATTCTCCATTGTTAAATTGAAATTGATATGAATAAATGAAAGGAGCAAATCTAGGTATGGCATGAATATGGGAACTTAATATTGGATTTAGAAGGAAAGGAAAATAGGATGTCCTTAGGTGGATGGCCAAGACTGATTTGGTATGGTTTGGTTTGGGAAACTGTTTTAAGAAAAAGAAAGGAAGAGAGAGAGAGAGAAAGGGAGGGAGGGAGGGAGGGAAGAAGGAAGGAAGGAAGGAAGGAAGGTAGGAAGGAAGGAAGGAAGGAAGGAAGGAAGGAAGGAAGGAAGGAAGGAAAAGAGTCAATAGTCCAGCAATAATTTAGGCTCTTCACTGTTATATACATAGGAGAATCGACCAAGCAGAATGATGACTGAGATGGCAGAGGTTTTCATATCTATATACATTGGCTTAAGAAATTTCACAGTGAGATTCACTATCTGTATTCCTTATAATATTCATCAATTTATTCTGAATTTAAATACATGATATACATTCACCCAGATGCACACCAAATTTCTAATGTTGACTGTTTTAGAGGAGTGGCATTGTGGAGCATGCGATGATAGAGGATTCTTACTTTTTATTTAATTCCGTATTTTTTATGTGAATGTATTACTTTTAAACATAGCTGTTTTCTTTGCAATTCATAAACAGAAACTGTGATATACACTATAGCTTTTGTTTTCCTTTGGTTTGATTTTTGAGAGATTTTTGCTATAGGGTGCATGCACTCAACAGAGACACACAGAAAGACAGAGAGACAGAAATTGCGAAGACAGAGAGACAGAAATTGAGAAATCACCCCCTGGGGAATGACCACACCATCAATCTCTTCTCCTCCATTCTCCTATCAGGATTTTTGGCAAGCACACAGAAGCAAAGGCGTGAGATTTAAGATGCTGGGTCTGGGACTTGAACTGTGGTCAACTACATGGGAGTCTAGCTATGTAACCATTATGCCATCTGCTCATCCCATATTATAATTTTAAAAAACCCAATCCAATTCTGGCTACCCCACCAGAATCAATTTGTGATCAGTTACACCTCTGTGGAAAATTTAGTAACTAGATCCTCTTAGTTCTTAGTGGGTTTTTCTTTAGAACAAGTCTTTGAAAAGTAAAATTCTTTTTCGGGGGGTGGGTAGGTGGGATTGCTATAAGGCACCTGCACTCACCAGAAAGACAGAGAGAGATAGAGAGACAGAAAGCAAGAAATCACCCCCCAGGGGGATGGCCACACAGCAATCCCTTCTCCTCCATTCACCTCTCAGGATCTTGGGCATGCATGAACACACACCTGGCGTGAGTTCAAGCCACCGGGTCTCGGACTTGAACTGCAATCAACTACATAGGAGTCCAGCAACATAGCCATTATGCCATCTGCTGGTCCCAAAAAGTAAAATTCTAATGTAATATGAAAAATGATTTTTTTTCCTAATGTTATTGTCCTTTTTATTTAATGAATAAAAAATCCATCTCAGTCCTCGACTTAATCACTACCTGCCAGGGGATATGTGCTCACAATAGCACAAAGTTCACCTATTTCCCCCAAGAGCATGCCATAGGCAGGAGCCTCAGGACTTCTTTCCATTCATGTTTGCATTTCCCAGTAGGACACACGTGATGGAAAATACACGAAAATGCCACAGAGCCTAAGAGACTCACAATTTACAATATTCAAGGTGCAAGTCCAGACTCAGATTGAAGTTGCTATGAGAAGCTACTTAGTTCTGTCTTGACACCCTCTTCCAAATCCTCTCTCCCCTCAAAAAAGTAGTAATCACATCTTCCACTTCTTGCTAGGTGTGCCGCTTAGTCATTTCATATACATCTCACATACATTATGTCTAAATGTAAATCACCAGGTTGTCATCCTTTACAAAATATTGCAGACTGAATTCTTCAGTAAATAGATTCTAATTCAAGATAGAAATCACAGAGCATAAAGGAAGCAGAATTGGGCAGAGAAATTGGGCTGTACTGGAGTCTCAACAGGTCTCATGTTCCATAGAGAGCCTGAAGCTGGGATAGCATTGTAAAATTGTTCTGAGTTAGAGCAAAGAGGTCAGGCATTAGTAATCTTCATCCACCAGTCTAGATGCAAGTAGGGGAAGCACCTTGGGTAAGGTGACTTTCTTCAGCCCAGTGTAGTCCCCAGGAGGGATATACAGCAACAAGGAGTGAGTTAGTTCCACCCTACAGGTTGGATCTGAGGGAGTCTGCAGTGTCCAATACGGTAAATCCACCAACCTCTTTCTATAGTATAATGATGGCACCTACAGGGATGTATTACCTGAGACTCTTGATTTGTTGGCTTATTTATACACTTTATTTTTTTCTTCATATTGCCAGAGAGTACATGCACTCATCAAAGAGAATGTATAGAAGAAAGCACCCCTTAATTTCAATTCCTTCTCCTCTATTTCTCCAACCTATCAGGATTTGGAGCACACATGCACACATGCCTGCAGTGTTTTTCAAGACACCAATCAGGATTCAGACTGGGTCATGTGGGATATGGGTTCCTGCTCATAGTACTTAACCACTGTGCTAAGGGCTACCTTTATATATGCCATTTCTTTTTGTTTGCTTCTTTAATTTCCAGAGGCTACATGCACTTGCCAGAGAGAGACCAACAGACAGAAGGAGAGGGAGAAAGCACCACCTAATGAGGCGTGGTTATGCTGAAATCCTCCTCTCCATTTCTCTATCCTCTTGAGCATGTTTTTCAAGCCACCAGAGCCAGTATTCCAACTATGGTCAGCCATGTGGGATCTGGCTCCCTTCTGGCTCCCTAAACCACTAGGTTACAGGGCTGGCTTTGACCCTGTCCACCCTCAATATACTATCGTGTATACATATTTTCTAGTTCAGGTCATCCACAAATTTATCCAATTCAGTCCAACTCAATAACTGTGTCTTTAGGGTCTACAATATGCAAAGCCCTGCTTACCTCGGGTGATAAAAGAAGGGATAGGGCATAGTATATAACAATAATAATAATGTTATAAATATTTACTGAGTTTTTATCATGTGTTTGGTTCTATGCAACTCATTTAAACCTAATAGCCTCATCAAGTTGAGTTCTATTTTTATCTCTATCTTACAGTTGGGGGAACTCAAGATTGTAGGGGTTTACATAAGAAATTCAGTAGAGGTTTTCAAAAGCATGGTGGTGAGGCAGACTGTTATAAGGACGGGCCAAAGAATAGAGGTTTAATTCAGTTTTGCACTTGCTGTCTTTAAGGAGACTATAGATGACAAAGATATATATGTCTACTGGACAGTTGGATATTCAAATATGAAGCTCAGATGAGATGTGAGGGCTGGATGTAGTTTGGAGACTTATGAGAACACAAGTGGTGATTAAAACCATTGTGATAAATCACACTGTGACATTGAATGTAAGAAATAAGAGAAATGGACTGAGGACCAAACTTTAGAGAAGGCAAACAGAGGAGTTTACAAAGGCAGCTGAAAGGTCAGAGACTGAAAGAAATGCTCAGTGTCATAGGGTTCTAAAATGAAGAGAGTAGTTTTCAGTGTCAGAGGCATAAGATAAATCAGATAAGTCAAGCACTGGGAAGTGTTTGTGGAGCTTGGCAATGTGTGAGTCATTGCTGACCTTTCCCAGAGCTGCCTCTTAAAAGTGGAGAAACTAGGAATCTGATTACCCACAGTGGTAAAAGAGAATGGGAAGAATTGTGTTGAGAATTCCTTCAAGAAGACTGAAGGAAAGCAAGTGCAAATGGGAGCTATAGGGGACTCAGTGGCAGAGGGACGTTGGCTTTTTTAAAATAACATTTTCTAGACAATTAATGTATGTCAGACAGGAGGAGAGAAAGCTGATATATGGTCCCTCCCTTCAAAAGCCTCAAAGTCTACTGCAAGGGACAAAAACATGAATAGTCACAATAAAATGTGGTCCAAGTAGAAATAATAGTGTGAACAAAGAACTATGGGAAGGGGAAAGAGAAAGCACTCAACTTTGCTTAGAAGTTGAAGAAGTAGGTGAATTAGCAGATCAACAGATGATCAGTAGAAAACGGAACAGCTGTAGAACAGCATGGAGGCGTGTAAAAGGCACATTTGTTAAAATGAATGTTGTGGCTGCTGCAGAAAAGTGGGGAAGGCAAGAGATGACACTAGAAAGGTAAGATAGAGTTCACATCACAAAGCTTTGTTTGCCATATTGAATAATTTGAACTGTTTCTACTAAGTATTGGGGGGGGCCTTACTGAAAGCCTTTCAGTAGACTAAGTAATATAAACAATTGTGTTCCATTAGTTGGTGACAGAGAAGAGGGTGGCTAGGAATAAGGAACTCAGGAGTCAAGAAGACCACTTATGAGACCATTGTTCTAACCCAGGTCACATATGATGAATGAATAAATGACTAAGGTAGGAAGGATGGTCATGAAGGGAAGAGAAAGATTTGAATGAAAACTAAGAGGCAGAATTCACAGCATATGGTTATACTGATGGGGTGAAAGGGAAGGTGCAGCAAAATAGTGTGAATATCTGAAATGGCAGTTAGACAGATGTGTTCAAATTAACTCAAGTGTAGAGCCTACACTAAATGTTTATTAAAATATAGTAATTAGTTTTCCTGTGTGTCATCCAGGAGCAAAAATATCTAAGTATCCAGTGTACTATGTATATGTAAAGTGAGGGGATGGGTCAAATTTGAAGGTAGATACTCAACTAGTGATAGTTAAAGAAGGAGAATAGGCAATCCTAGAGGAAGAAGGAGCAACAGGCCAACCCAAGCCAAGCCACTGGGCTTGAGCTCATTAGTAGGGACCCCCACCCAGCTGCTGTGGGGGTTAAGGGGCTCTCTAGCCTTTAAGAATTAATAACTGGTTCCTGAAATCCCAGGGAACAACAGGGAGGCACTGCAATCCCAGAGATAGAGGGTAGAAGCTGCTGCCCTAAGCACCACATGAAGTGACCTTTCATCTTACATTCTACCTGTCAGCACAAATTCCATCCACCTTGGGAACAGCTAGGTTTGAGTATATAAGAACCAAAACCTGAAAATAGGAGATTCTGGAGGAATTCGTTCCCAATAACTTCCTTAGCAGTAAAAGGAGAGAAATTACCTTCTGAAAACCTACAGTGGATTCTACACTCCCACCCACAATAGATGAGGGAAATTGGCAGAGATGTTACCCATATCATAAAGAGCACAGGAGCACACAGCTACAGAAACATACTCCACCAAAGGAAGAAGTGATATACCACAAGATGACTAAAAAACAAGACAGAGCCCAAAGAAATATAAGAAAATCAGAAAATTCCTCCCCCTTAAAGAACATAATTCCTCACCAACTATGGATAAAATACAATAGATCACAGAAATGTCAGAAAAAGAATTCACAATATACATTGTAATAATATTCAACAAGATGCAAGAGAAAACAGAACCAATTGCAGAAGATGAAAAATCCTTCCATGACATGGAGGAACAACTCACTAAGGAAAGAGACACACTGAAAAAGAATCAAACAGAACTTCTGGAGATAAAGAAAATGCTTCAGGAAATCAAAACTTCCCTCAAAAGTACCAACAGCAGATTAGACCATGCAGAAGAAAGAATCTCTGACCTTGAAGACAAAACCTATGATTTAGTTCAAACAACACAAAAGAATAAAAGAATAACCATTAAAAATGAGGACAATATATGGTAAATCCTAGGCATTATTGAATAACCAAATAACTACATAATAAGTATTCCAGAAAGTAAAGAGATTGGTAAAGCAATAGAAAACATCTTTCATAATATATTAGCTAAAAAATTTTCAAATTTAGAGAGACATGCAGGTATCCAAATCCAGAAGATATGAATACTAAATAGATATATAACATAAGATTTTCACTAAAGCATATAATAGCTAAATTGATAAAAGTCAATGACAACAAGAAAATTCTAAAAACAGCAAGAGAGAAATACCAAATTACTTACAAAAGTTATCCCATTAGACTAACATCAGTTCTCTTTGCTGAAAAAATGCAGGCAAGGAAAGAATGAGAAGACATATTTAAAACTCTGAAAGAAAAGCTATTTCAACCAAGAGTACTGTACTCATCAAGATTATCCATCAAATAGGGGAACCAGCAGTTAGCGTAATGGCTATGTCGCTGGACTCCCACATAGCCGACCGCAGTTCAAGTACTGGACCGGGTGGCTTAAAACTCACGCCGGGCGTGTGTGCATGCAGGCCCAAGATCCTGAGAGGAGAACGGAAGAGAAGGGATTGCGGCGTGACCATAACCCCTGGGGGGTGATTTCTCGCTTTCTGTCTCTAATGTCTCTCTCTGTCTGGAGACCGCACGCACCCTATAGGAAAAATCTCTCCAAAAAAAAAAAATACAAAGATTATCCTTCAAATGGGAAAAAGAAGTAAAGAAGTAAAATCATTCCCAGGTAAACAAATGCTGAAAGAATTCAACAAAACGAAACCAGTTCTTCAGGAAATGCTTAAGGAACACCTTTATCAGGAACATTACAGAGAGAACACAAAACAACTAGAAAGGGGTAAGTCCACACATATTGATAATAACATTGAATGTCAGGACTACATGTAGATTCAACAGTTTTACACACAAGCAAGTTTAAATATAAATCCATAAATTATCTGTAGACAATTTTCTCCACAGATTTCAGCTTATATATTTTTATAACTATTACTCGTTGTATAAAACTAGAAGATAGAGGAAAAGTCCAAAATGTTACAGCTGAGTCTTTCTTTGGAATAATTTTTTTTTTAAACAGGCTAAAATCAAGAACTTTGTAAAGCCTAGAAATCACCAAATCACTTGCTTTGCCATGTCTTCACTTTTAAGCATCTCTTTCCAATTTTCTTTGCTTTTTTGAAGACATTTCTTTATGCACAATGCACTACTATGATCTTTTAAGAACTCACAACCTGCGTGGCTGAATGGCCTTTGGGGATGTCGCCCACGTGGAGGAGTTGGTGGTTACTCAGCGCCTCGGGCCGGGGTGACTCGCACTCCTTCGACCGGAAAACCTCCGCCAGGGCCAA
>NW_006159458.1:5317852-5328476 GCF_000334495.1 Tupaia belangeri chinensis | reverse complement strand
AGAAGATGGACACACCCATCAGTGGACAGTCTATGTGAAACCATATAGAAATGAGGATATGTCAGCATATGTGAAGAAAATCCAGTTTAAGTTACATGAAAGCTATGGCAATCCTTTAAGAGTTGTTACTAAGCCTCCATATGAAATTACTGAAACGGGATGGGGTGAATTTGAAATAATCATCAAAATATTTTTCATTGACCCTAATGAAAGACCTGTAACCCTGTATCATTTATTAAAGCTGTTTCAATCGGACACCAATGCAATGCTAGGGAAAAAGACAGTGGTTTCAGAGTTCTATGATGAAATGATATTTCAAGACCCAACAGCGATGATGCAGCAGTTACTAACAACATCTCGTCAACTAACATTAGGAGCCTATAAACACGAAACAGAATTTGCAGAACTTGAAGTGAAAACCAGAGAAAAATTAGAAGCTGCCAAGAAAAAAACAAGTTTTGAAATTGCAGAGCTTAAGGAGAGATTAAAAGCAAGTCGCGAAACTATAAATTGTTTAAAAAATGAAATCAGAAAACTTGAAGAAGATGATCAGACGAAAGACATATGAACAGTTCTGAAGAAAACCTGGTTGAAGACTAAAGTGAAAATGAGGATGATTTTAATGGCGAAATGGACTTGATGCAAATGCTGTGGTGTTTCTCAGAGGAGCTGCACATGCGCTTGTTGACTTTGGATTTCTCAGCAAAGGCTCAAAAGCATCGGTACTATTCAAGCACCCTGTAACCAGAGACTATGTGTATAGTAGGAATAGATGTGGTCTAGACCAACTCATTTTAGGGGACTTCTTTGATGTTAAGCACAATTTTAACAATTTTTTATTGTGGTATAAGTGTAGGTTATTACCCTTTGACAGGTATCAAATTTTCATAATACAGTATAACTTGTATATATTTTGTACTCCTCTTTTAGTCAGAATTAGTGATACAACGAACATGTGTATTTCATTTCCTTAACTTCTTACCTGTCCCTTGCTTTCTCTTTTGTATATGATGTGCCCAATAAGTACTCACTAAAAGTAGTTCTCAGATTCCCCCCCCAAAAAAAGAACTCACAGTGCATGAGTAAAAGTACTCTTTCTATCTCTTCCTAATGAACTATGTAACTGTTGCGTACAACTTACCTATCTCTAACTGGACCAATAATTGATACCCACAAATTTTTTCAGATTATAAACTCTTATCTCCCATAGTCCTCTACATGGAAATTATCAATTCTTCGTTTGTCGGCTATGTTAAGATTATTTTTGTTAATTTATGAGATTGTTGCTTTATTTTTAATTTTTTTCTTTATAACTGCACCTCACAGTAAAGAATGTCATAGACAATTTAGTGCATACTTGTAGAATAACCATTGGAGTGGGTTTTGTATGTTCACAGCATAATGTTAAATGCTGAAGGTGGTCAATATGTTTTATTACACATGATATACAGATTTTTAAAGACTAGCTTATACACTACAAAGATATGTTATGATTATTTGTAAATCATTACAGTAAATATTTAAAGAGAAAAAAAGAAGAGAGAATAAATAGAGAAGGAACTGAGGACAGATCCCTAGAGACACGTAAAAGGAGTTGTCGAATAAACAATAAGTGGTTGGATCAGTCAGTGTGGGAAATGACAGTGAGAAATGGAAAGAGAAAAGAATCAAGATTATTAAGTGGATTGAGACTGAACTACAATGGAAAACACTTTTGTAAGGGTTCTATCATGTAGAGCTGCATGAGTTTATATAGCAAACTTAGGTGACCCAGAAGGAAAGGTGAATTGAAACATGGTGAGGAGTTTGCTGTACACATTAAGTCAGGAGGAAGCAATGTCAAGTGTTTTGAGGGTGCTGGTGAAAAAGCAGTTGAGTTTAGAGTACATAAACAAGAGTGTTGGGCCAGCAGGTAGCACGGTGGTCAAGGCACTAGATCTCATGTGGCCAACTCTGCGGTTTAAGTCCCAGACCGGGTACCTGAAAAAACATGTTGGGCACATTTGAGAGCATGCCCAAAATCCCCAGAGGAGAATGGAAGAGAAAGGGTTGCAGTTTGGCCATCCCACATCCCCTCCCCAGGGGTGGGAGGGTGATTTCTCACTTTCCCTCCCTGTTTCTTTCTTTCTCTCCAGTGAGTGCACACTCCCTATAGCATCAAAAAAAGGCTGTGACTATAGGAGAAATCAGGTATTCTAGAAATAAAGTGATACTGTGGAAGAACTAGATTTCTTGATGGTCTTGAAGAGCGAGTATTGTGGTAAAGACATAAAAGAGTAAGAAAGGCAGTTGTGATGCGAGGATGGAGCATGGAATTTAAGATTCCAGAAGCATAGTTGTTCCTGAAAGTGACAAAGTTTAGAGCTTGATATTCAAAGTGGAGCAGAGCTGAAGGTCATTAGAGTGGAAAAGATTTATAACCTCCCATAGAATAGGATCATATCCACGAACGTGCTTTTCTATTTCCTAGCAGTGCCAAGCACAGATGGATTTTCTTTTTGTTGTAAAAACAATATAACTACATTTTGGAAAATAGAGGGGGAGAATTACTCACATTTCCACCACCTACACAACACATGGTCTTGATTAGTGTGGTGCCTTCAGCGTAATGCACACTTACATATGATTGTATAGCCTTTCATTTTAAATAAACATTATAATGTAAGCATGTTCCATGTTACAACTTTTAAAATTAAGTAGTGGGCTTTTAATAAATGTCTCAAATAATAATTTTGGGGAACTCCAGAACCAAGACTCTCATTTTTTTTATGAACTCAAAAAAGAGAATTATGAAACTTCAAGTGAATGGTCAAGAATAAACAAGTGCATGACATTCTTATCTTGCTGTTAGAGATTCATGGTATCCTGATTTATCTTTAAGTTGCAAAAGTAACTCTTGATCAACTGCATTTGTCTTCAACCATGAAGTTAGAGATATTATAAAGTTGTTCAAAATAAAAAGTAAAGTCTGTAGTAAGTGCAAGGATAACATTGAATCAATCTTCCTCTCCCTCCTTTTCACCCCCTCCCAAGGACCTAGGGCTTCTCTTTAAAAGAGTGAGAAGATGCTTTATATATTCTCATCCCAGATATTAGATAAGAAAGTTATAAAATATCAGTGGATTCTCATTTCTCAACATGAGGTCAAAGGATATCTCGCTCTTTTTTTCCCCTGAGTTGGAAAATTTTTAAGTTTGCTAAAATACTAGCTTATTCAGTAATCATTTATTTTATCCCATTGCTGAACCTATATTGTCTTATTTGGCTAAAATGAATCCAAAAGACACATTTAGAAAAATTCTCATTATCCAAGTTAGAATTAAAGATGCAACAAAATTTTCCAAAAGTCAAAACACACACTTAGTGATCTTGAACCTTTGTTTTCAATGGTGAGTACTGGATTAATGTCTTTAGAAACATGACCTTGATCTGTGATCTGGAGTATCCCAAAATGGTTACTTGAAACACTTACTAAAAACCCATCAATTCATTATGAAAGTTATATTGAATACTTGCAGAAAATACATACAACATTAAATTAAAATAAAAGGATAATCATATGTAAGCTATAGTTGCAACTATGTGTGTCACGCAGAAAGCAACACAACCAATTGAGACCATGTGTTGTGTAGGCAGTGGAAATCTAATTCTCTCCCTCTATTTTCCAAAATGCAGTTATATTGTTTTTACAACAAAAAGAAAATCCATCTGTGCTTGGCACTGGTAGGAAATACATAAAGCACATTCATGGATATGATTCTCTTCTATGGGAATTTATAAATCTTTTCCACTCTAATGACTTTCCGCTCTCTTCCACTATGAGAGTCAGGCCCTGAAGCTTGTCCTCTGGAATACTAAGTCTCCAGAATTTTAAATACCATCGTCCATCTTCATACCGCTGCTGCATATCTTTCTTGCTCTTTCATGCCTTTACCAAATACTTGCTTTTCAACACCATCAAGAGCTCCAGTTCCTTCAATCTTACTTTATTCCTAGAATACCTGATTTTTCTCCTAAAATCTTCAGATCCTTGACTTATTAATCTTATCTAGGATGACTGACAAAACTTCATATTTCTACGTCTAAATTCCAAATCATTGATTTTCCCCTATAGGTGCATTATATTGGGGGAACATCTAATCTTATAAGAATATTAAGAGAACCCCATTTGAAGGAAATTTTTACCACTACTTATAATTGACATGGGTAATTAACTATCCCATATCCTTCTTCCTTTCTACACACTAACCAAATATGATTTTCTTTAATCTGACCACGCATACAGCTGTAAGGTTACATTTCATGAACCCATTTCAAAGCCAGGTAATCCACATGATATATATGCAAGTCATGTGGAAAATTTTCTCACAATGCTCTTTAAAGGGAGTTCACTCATCTTTGCCCTTTTCCCTTTCCTTCTTTCTTCCTTCTTCATATCTTTAGGTGAGGTATAATGGAAGGAGCTTCTGCAACAACTTTACAATCATTTGGAAATCTTAATAAAATCTCTGCCTGCTTAGGATAGAGAAACAGAAATATTGAAGGAGTGTTGATAATATTGCATGATTACTAAATACATATCCTGGACTTCCTGCTAGCATATTTTTTTAAGAAAATAAATCTGTTTTTATTTTTTGTTTTTGAGAGAGATTTTGGCTGTATGGCACTTGCACTTGCCAGAGACACAGAGAGAGAGAGAGAGACAGACAGAAAGCAAGAAATCACCCCCTCCCTGAGGGAGATGTCCATGTTGCAATCCCTTCTCCTCCATTCTTCTCTCAGGACTTGGGCATGCATACACACACGCCTGGTGTGAGTTTTAAGCCAGTGGGTCTGGGACTCGAACCACAGTCAACTATATTGTAGTCTAGGGACGTTACCATTACGCCATCTGCTAGTCTCAAACCTCTGCCTTTTTGAAGTCATTGTTACCAGGAAATTGTTACTAAGAATTTGGTGATTCATTCTTTCATTAACACGATTTCATTCATTCATTCACTAGCAAGTATCGCTGACTGACGATTCTGAGTTCAGCATTATGTTAGGATTGGGTAAAAAAACAAAAGAGGTATAAAAATGGCTTTAGAGTGTGAAAAAATCCTCATTCCTCATTCCAAGTATAATAAAAAGTATAGGCAGTAAGCTGTGGGGTATCAAAGATGGAAGAAGTGGGATGTGTTAGGTAGTAATTGAAAAAGAACGTGACAAGGCTTAAGTTGAACCTGAAAGATGGATGCACCTGAAGGATGGAGGGAGCACTAAATCGTTCTCATGAACAGTGTATCAGAGAGGAAAATGATAACCTCAAGTTCAGGAAGTGCAGGGAACCACACCCTGGCTGGACTCTGCTGTGCACCCCCAGTGCTTTCCCCTTTCAAACACACCATGTTTCTTTGGCAGACTTGGATACTGTCAGTGAACCCTGTACAACGCTGCCAGTGGCATCATAGTTTTATTACCATACAACATCGACCTTGCTTTATAAAAATGCTATAACAACAACTTTATAAGGGGTTCATGTTTCACGGCCCTCTGCCTTCGCACCCCAGGTTGTCTGCTAATGCTGACAGCACTTGAGCGGATGAAATCGCTCTTCCCGATGCTCTTTATTGGGTTCCACTTGGCATGGTGGGAAGTGCCTGGGGCTTCTTCTGCTCAGTGAGTGTGTCTTCCAACATTTTTATCCTGTTGTGCTGGCTTGGATAATGTATCACATTGTCACTAAAGGTCTTGTTGTGATATTTTACCAGACAATGGGTAACGGTAATAGACTCATCTTTCTGTGGCCGCAGTTCAGAAAGCTATGCTGGCTTTTTAGAGAATTAAGTTGCCCACAGGCAATATTTAATCATCTGTGTACCACTGAAATAAGGAAGAATAAAAATTGACTACAGTAAAAACGAATACATTTCTCTTTCCCCCTTTTCTCTCTAGACAGATCCTAACTTGTTTCTGTGTCTTTAGTTAGCTGACCTTTCTCCTTAATACTTTCTTTTCCCATGACTCAGTTCCTGTCTCTTCAAGTCGTTAATAATATTAAATTGTGTTTCTCAGATTTCTTCTGCAGCCATTTGGTATTTCAGCATAAGGCTAATCTTTCAGTAACTCAATGCCTTGAGTAAAGGTCTTAACCTGCACAAATACTCTTAGCCTGTTTTGATTTTGAAAATCTGACTTTATTTTCTAAAACTTGGTAATGTTTAAAAAAATATATGACAGATTGTATGCTGGGCATGTCAGAAACCAAACTTACATAACCTGTGAAAGAAAGTCTTTTGAGGAAACTCTTGGGACATGGGAGAGAACAGATTTGTATTCATTCCAACTCCAAGACAGGGACTTACTACCCTGTACCCAGTTTGCTTTTGCTCTCAACCTGGGAGAGGGAAGCAAAGATCTATGTTCTTCTGTAATTTGAAGGGGCCAAAGCCAGACATTTTCACCATGAGAAGCCATCATTTCAATAACGGCATGCTCTTCAGACAGCTCCATTAAACAGCAGCATGAAAAGGTCTGAAGTCCTTGGCCAAGTTTGTCAACTTCAATTTTAGGTATAATGGGAAAATTTTCTAAAGAACATTTACAGGCAAACTTACTTGAATTTGGACTATGTCATTATGCAATTGTACACGGCAGATTCTTATTCAAGATCTTACAATAAACAAAAAGTTAACTATTCTATTGTAAACGAAGCCCATACCAGCTGTGAGAGGCAAATTCACCACTTTCTGCAAGGAAGATTAGAGGCTGTTGCTAACAAGGCAAAAACCAGTTATTAAAGTTTGCTAGTTAAATAAAGACTGTGTTGCTGTGGATGTGTAAGCAATTAGCGCCTGCCATCATATGCAGGATACGTAAAGTCAACTGCAGGAGGAGTGTGGGCAGGGACGCAAGTAAAGCCTATTAATCCATACTGAAACTCATTTTCCTGCCTTTCAGGGATAACATCTGCACCAAGACACCCCAAATGAGGCTCTCAGAACTTCAAACCCCTTTTCAGATGTTTTCACAGAAAGTCTATGTGAATTATGGACGCGGACAGAGCGTTTCAAATCTTTGCTCTGTCACTTATTGGCTATGGATTGTGGGCAAGTCACATAAATTTCCTGAGCAACAATTTCTTTATCCATAAAACAAAATAAATAATACCTACCAAGCAGGGTTACCAGGATATTTAGCAATAATATATATAAAGTGTCTGGCATAGAGGAGTTTCCAATGTGTAGTCAATCTTGTCACGAAGACAACAAATCTTCGTGTTTGTTCCAAACACACATACACGAACATAGACAAGGGTGGGGAGAGGGACAGAAGAGAGAGAGAGAGAGAAAATGGTGCAATAATTCTATGCCGTTGGGTAAGAGGTGGCCTATAGAAACATGCTTTCATTGCTTTATCATTTTGCCATTCCAGGTATAACATAGAACTTACCTGAGCAAAGGTTTTTATATCAGGAGGCAGCTTCCATTCGGTGGACATATGACTAATTTTTTAGAGACTAAGCAAGAAATTTTCTTCAAGGGATGTGCACAGGAAGCAATTGTCCATCAGTCATATCCTCCTTGAGAGGCTGAACATTCTAGTCCACCTGGATGAGCCACTCTCCACAAGTTTTTCAAGTGCTTTGGTAACCTGGTCAAAGAATGGAAAGAAGTGAGATATGTGAAGGGGAGAAAGCAGGTGACTGTTTTTATGTGTCATTCTCCATAACAATATCTGCCTCTTAAGGTAAAGAAACAAGGCAGGAACTGTCTTTCTTAAAATACTCTCCCTTGGGGCCAGCAGGTGATGTGGTAGTTAAGGTGCTGGACTCCCACATGGTCAGTTCAAGTCCCAGACCTGGCAGCTTGAAAATCATGCTGGACATGTCTGTGTGCATGCCTAAGATCCTAGGAAGAGAATGGAGGAGAGGGCGTTATAGCCTGGCCATCCCCTCCTTGGGAGTGATTTTTCACTTTCCTTCTCACTGTCTTTCTCTGTCTATCTCCGGTACACATGTCCTATAACAAAAACCTAAAAATAAAAATAAAAATAAAAATTCTCTGTGATGCCTGCTTTTTTTTTGGGGGGGGAGGGTTTTTTGCAATAGAGTGCATTTGCTCACTAGAAAGATAGAGTCAAAGAGACAGAAAGCAAGAAATCACCCCCCCCCCCCGCCAGGGGATGACCATGTCACAATCCCTTCTCATCCATTCTCCTCTCAGGATCTTGGCTGTGCACACACACCCACACACACACACACACGGCATGAGTTTAAGCCACAGGGTCTGGGACTTGACCCATAGTTGACTACATGGGAGTCCAGTGACATAGCCATTACGCCAACTGCTGGTCTCAATGCCTGAATTTTACCTCGACTCTGAGGGTCCATAGTGGACGTGTACTGCACCGTTCATCTCTCTCCATTAGGGTTCATTCCCATTGCTGCTGGGAGAGTTGCCTGTGAATGACTCACAGTTGGTTCCTTCCTCAGGAACTGCACTAAGAGGGAGCTGTCTTGCTCTTCCCAGGCAGCCCACAACCATTGTTGACTTGGGATGAAGGACAAAGGCCCTATGCCCTTGCCTCAATTCGAGAAGGGCCATTTCTGCTCTAGAGCATTCCCCCTGACTCACACTTCAAGTATTTGCAAGGCCTCTCCTCTAAATGAGTGCTGGCTCTTCCCTGCTTCCTGCACTCCCTACACTCTCTCCAGCTAATTTCCTGCATTCCTATTTCTATTCAGATCCTACAACAGTGGTCCCAAATGGTAATGGGCAGAATCTACTAGAGCAATGCTGCTGGTGAAGCTCATGGTGGTCAACTAATCATGTAGACAGCTGCTCAGGAAGAACTGGTGGAAGAGGGAAGGGGCACGCCAAGGGAACTAGTTCACCAAAGACTGACTGGAAACCTGCATTTATGATAGAGGCAGATCAGGGGAGGCGTTGAGTGCACAGACCCTAAAATCATTGCCTGGGTAGAATTCTGCCTCTTTGCCATTTACTGGTGCTAAGACCTTGGGCAAGTCCCTTCATATGTGTTTGATTTAGTGTCCTCCTCTATAAATTGAGGCTAATAACTGTAACTACCTGCTGTGGCTTGAATGTACCACATCAAAATTCACATGTTGAAATCTAGTTATGTTGATATTAAGAGACTTAATCTGACTATGAGGTTAAGAGGTATAGCTTTTGCAAAGTGATTAGGATTACATAAAGTCTAATCTGGTATTCCCATGATTGAATCCTGGTGGGCTTAAAAGAAGAGAGAATGAGAAAAACACACACACATGGACTCACACAAGTTCTCTCCCTGTGCTGCCTCAGAATGCTACAGAAGGACCCCCATCAATAAGACGACTCTCACTATATATGGCCCTTTGACCTTGGACCTCCAAAACCACTAGCTAAATAAATCCTTATATTTTATTATTTTTTTCTTTTTTTTGGAGAGGTTTTTGCTATAGGGCATGTGTGCTCACCAGACAGAGAGAGACAGAGAGACAGAAAGCGAGAAATCACCCCCCAGGGGCCTGGCCACACCGCAATCCCTTCTCCTCCGTTCTCCTCTCGGGATCTTGGGCACACACACACATGCGCCTGGCATGAGTTTTAAGCCACCAGGTCCTGGACGCGAACCGCGGTCAACTACACGGAAGTCCAGCAACACAGCCATTATGCTGACTGCAGGTCTCAATCCCTATATTTTATAAATTACCTAGTATGACATTGAGTTGTTAGTGACAGAAAACAGATTAAAACACTACCTCATAAGTTTGCTTGGAGGTTTGGCTGCATCAACATGTATAGTTTGGCATGTGGCATACACTCAGTGAATGGCAGCTATCATAAAATATTTGAATAGCCTACATGTGTATCTGTATTTAAGAACAGCCAGGTTATCAAAACTCTTGCATTAGTTGCATGTTTTTATCTCAAGTGTTCAGTAAATTCCTTGGAGGCAAAGATAACATAGATGTGATAATGAAATGCTAATCTCCACATTCATACATTTATAAACATCTATGTATACATGAATGCACGTGTGTATGTGTAGAGTACATGCACGTCACTCTATCAAAAACTACATTTATGTAAGGATACTGAGAAGTAGATATTGTAATGGGGTTATTATGCTTATTTGATGCTGGAATTATTAGGGTTAATAACATCTGATTTGTACGGCAATAAATCTGAAATGTTATATTCATGAAAAGACTGAAACAAAGACAACAGTGCCTGCTTAGAGAGAGAGATTTTTGCTATAGGATGTGTGCGCTAGCCAAAGCAATAAATCACACCTCCCCCCACCAAGAGAGATTATTACACCACAATCCTTTATCCTCCATTTTCCTCTTGGGATTTTGGGCATGCACGCACATGTGGCCAGCCTGAGTTTCAAGTCACCAGATCAGGGACTCGAACCATGGTCAACTACATGGGAGTCCAACAATCACTGCACCATCTGCTGGTCCCTTGGTGTCAAAATTTAATCTCTTTCCTAAGCATTAAATTTGCTAAAGCAACCTGAAATCAACAAGCTGTTGGATAAACATGAGATAACAGTTTCTAAAAAGTGGTTAACCAGACCCCCGGACCCGCGCCGAGCGAGGCGGTGGAGGGCGGAGGTGCCCTGCGCTGGC
>NW_006159458.1:5312908-5316946 GCF_000334495.1 Tupaia belangeri chinensis | reverse complement strand
GGAAGGTATAGAGGACAACCATGGGTGCCAGGGACAATGGGGGAGGAAGATGGGACATAGCAGAGGGTGGGGGATGGGGAATCAGGGATGGCAAGACAAAGGGCAAGGGATGCAGGACGTAAGAATTGGAAAATTATTTGCTGAGAACATGTATGTGGATGTGCTTGATTGAGCCAATGCACAGTGTATTTTGGATGGAAAATTCATTTGTGTGTTGTGATGGTGTAAAGTGAATTAATAAAATAAATAAATAAATAAATTTTATGGAAAAAAAAAGTGGTTAACTATTTAGAAATATGGTATCTGTATTACACAGGGCATTCCTAGTTGGTGATTGCTTTGAACCATCTAGGGAGACATTACATTAATGCCATAATAATATAAAGCTGGAGAAGGTCTTAGGCGACACGTAGTTTATAAGTGAAGACACCATCATAGAAAGACTAAACGTCTTGCCCAAGATCATGCAGGATTTTTTAATGTTTTAAGAACTTCTGAAGATGAAGTAAAAATAAATAAATAAATAACTATTTAAATACTTAATCACTAGTATGCATCTCAAGCAATGCAATTCTAGGTAAGACTGCAGTGAGTCCAAGGGGAATCTGAGCTTACTTACACTGGTCTGTAATATGCAAAAGAGAAACTCAGAACCTGGCCTTAAAACAATGCCTGGACACCTGCCAGGGGTTTTGCATTGTGTATTTCTAGACTACATAAACATAGAAAGCAAAGGGAGATGAAATGCCAGTCACTGTCCACTTCAAAGAATTCAGAATCCATCCATAGGGTAGCTGAAAAACTGGCTTGGGAAATAACCATAGCTCGAGCCCTGAAATCTAATATGAGAAACAGGAATGATACTGAACTTTGTAGGGTGCTCTTCAGACTACAAAGCATTTTCAAATACAACCCTTTCCATCCTTATGATAGAACGCCACCAGATGAGTAGACCTGTTATTATTACTATGATTTCCAAGTGAAGAGACTAAGACTGGTTAAGAGCACTTTTCCAGGTCACATGCCTGAGCCAGGAAAATAGCATGAAGTTTGTCTCAATCCAAGCTCTGGGCACATTTCCCTATTCAAAGATGCAAAGATGTGTGTTGCTCAGTTTGATGCTCTTTCATCACAACTGAATATGTAAAGGGGATATGCAGTGAAGTCAGAAAGAGGAACAACTCGCTTCATACAGATAATCCCTCTGCCCAGAACAAGGTCACTCATTCAGTATCAAAGAATTTTCCTATGGCTATCTGTAAAAGCCCAAACCTGTGATTCGTTAGAAACTACCTGATTTAAGCCATCAGGCTAGAAAGCATTTAGTGGATACCTATGAAAATGTTGTGTTCTTATATTTAATAGATTCAGCTTTTGTTTCCAGTGAGACAAAAATCACTCCGATTCTTTTCTCAAGTACTTTCCTAACCACGTGGCACACAGACCTCTTCTTCAGTACATGAAGGTGAAGGGCTTTGGTGTAAAGAAGGGTATCCAATAGAGATTTAGAGTAGAAAATTCTGAATAGAGAAACAGTTTTATCAGCTGTAATTACTTTCACAATCCAGTCTCCTCTGCTACTTCCTATGCCATAAGCAGTCATGATTGTTTTACTGTCTGATGTAACCATGGACCTATCTGAAGAGGTAGACATGACAGCGATCTCAATCATGGTTTTTCACAACCTCATAAATGTACAGACAGCTGGGGGGGAGGGGGAGCTCAAAGACAACCTAGGAAGGACTGCTATGCTTACCTAAATGTGCACTGAGGTGTATGAAGCCTAAACCAAAGAGAAATCATGGCTAGCTAGCAAACTCTATGAAGGAAATGGTAGTTAAATACTCTGTTTAAAACTCTATTTCATTTTCAAACCTGTAAAAAGCATATTTAATTCTTATACTCTAATTTACTGGGATCCAAAGAGAGGATTGAACCTGAATTTGCCAATAGGATATACTCAGGGCTTACATTGTGTTCTAGGATTGGGGGGAGAGTTCATTCGGTTACAGTGATGTGGATCTCAAATCTGTGCCAATTTGATTTGTGAGAAGCTGTTCTTAAGTTGTTCCACTTATTAGCTATTCTGATCTCTAGGGTGTCCACTTATGGCTTGCCAGAGGGGAGTATAACATTAGGAGCAGATTTTTCTTACAGCAAAATGGGAAATCTGCATGAAGATTTTAAACAGAACTTTGAATGCATTCCAATCTGGAACATGTAATTACTTCACGCTGACTGAAATCAAGAAGGAGTAAATATGTGACGATATCACAGAGGTAATTACAAATCACAACCTGTGCCTCGTCATCACCATCTTCTGTCAAAGACACATCCATCTTTGCTGGATTTCTTAAAGTGGATGACTTCTTTCTTCTGTAATTTAATGAAATTGTGAACAAAACATAACAATGTGGCATTTCCTAGGCAATGTATGAAATGCTATTTACACTGGTTAAAACTTCAAGAAAATTTCCAGTGACACTAAAATATTTTCATAGGTACAGAAAATTTTTTATTCCTTTATCTCTTTTCTATTCATTTCATTTTCCTTTTAAAAACAGGGGAATAAGAATAGTCTGCAATAACTCCTGAGTTCCTTTTCATAAATGTGACTGAATAATGACACTTATCATTTATTAATGTAGCCTGAATTGGTTTCACCTGAATGCATGATAACCAGTGTTTGTTAAAAAAAAAAAAAAAATTATCTCCCACTTTTCTGTCCTTTAGCCAAGGTTCTGAGATACTGCTTTGTATTTTTCCCTGGGTACCTAACCTCTTTTTACCTAGAAAAACATAAATCATTTGTAAATTTGAAGTTTTCAGTCATTTATAAAAAGTCAAAATAAAACCAGCTCTATTACTGAAACCAGGTTATTCCACTATTTGCACTTCTGTATTATTTAGAAAATACTATTTATTCTTCTTTCATTTTAGAGCTAAGCCTTTTATCCATTACAGTAATTGCTTTCCAATCCCTTGATACTGATAACTTTTAAAAAACTTCCTTGAAGAGTTTACTCTGACCAAATGTTTACTTACCTATTACAGAAAAAGAAACCTTTCTCACAATAAACCATGCTTCAGGCATTCAGGGACTCTCTACTTAACCTGATTCCCATGAACTTTCCAGGGAGGGAAGCGAGGCACTTTTGATTGCACTTTCCATTGTCTCCTTTGCAATGCTGTCAATGAAAGGACCCTGTTCTGGAAACTGTCAAGAACCCTCTAGCATAGCACTATGACTGGGAAACCTTTACTTCCCTTTCCTCCGTAGACACTCTCCTTATCCTTTAATATCCAGATCAAATTTTATCTCCTCTGGGAAGTGTTCTATGATCATTCTACTCCTATCTGAGAATTCATTTATCCTGTCTGCATGAGCAAAACCAAATATATTTGCGGATTAGTGGACCAGGAATACTTTATTCTCAGAGTCAAGAGGGATAAAAGACTGGATGGATAGACTTACAGAGACATTTTAAGGTAAATAATAGAATAGTTTCACTGAACAGTCTTGACTTCATTTCACAATGGCTTTGGAGTCAGGCAAACCAACTGCAGACTCAGCTGAATGGATACAAATTTAATTACATTTACAGATACAGGACAATTCAGGCACACCATTTCTTCTTGAGTACGTTTTGGTAGTTTGCTTTTTATTGGTAATTTGGTAATAATTTATTTGTGAACTTCATAAGTCATTCATAGTATATCTTTATTATCTTTTAAATGTTGGTGCTGATAGAAACCAAAATTAAGGATGGACTTACTGAAGGTGGCATGGTGATTAAGGTGGTAGACTCCCACATGGCCAACTGCATTTAGAGTCCTGGACCTGGTGACTTGCTTTCTCATTTTTCCTCCCTCTCTCTCTCTCGCTCTCTCTGGTCAAATTAAACAGTAATAATAAATAAAAATAAATAAATAATTCTTTAAGAAAGACAGAAAGGGTGGACTTACTAAATGCCTAAGAAACATAATTTACTTTGTCAGGTCGGTAGTGATAGTCCCTTTTTCATTTACAATATTAGC
>NW_006159458.1:5309825-5312887 GCF_000334495.1 Tupaia belangeri chinensis | reverse complement strand
TTTCCCTTTTTTCTGTCCAGTCTGGCTAAAGTTCTATTAATTTTACTGATCTTTTCAAAAAAATATAATAGTTTAACTGATTTCCCCCTATTGTTTTCTAGTCTTTCGTTGATTTCTGCTTTTATCTTCATTATTTCCTTTCTTCTGCTTACTTTAGATTAAATTTGTTCTTGTTCTTTCTAGTTTATTAATATCATTGACTTGAGACCTTTTTTTTTTCCTTATTTCTTTTCTTTCTTTCTCTCTTTTTTTTCAATGTCAGAGTGCTGAGAGAGAGACGCAGAGAGAGAGGGAGAAAGTACTCTCCAATGGGGTACAGTCACACCGCAATCCCTTCTCCTCCATTTCTCCATCCTGTCAAAATTTTGAGCACACACACACACACATGCACCAGTATGTTTTTTAAGCATCTGGTGCCCAGGATTTAAACCACAGTTGGCCATGTGGGATCAGGCTCCTTTAACCAATAGACCACAGGCCATTCCACACCTTTCTTCTTTTCTAATTAAGCATTTATTGTTACAAATTTCTCTTTAAACACTGCTTTGGCTTTATTCCCCCAAATTTGTATATGTTGTACATTAACTTAGATTCAATTCAAAATACTCTCTTTTTGTGATTTCTTTTTTAACCCATAGAGTAATTAGAATGTATCTAAATAGTAAATATTTGAGGATTTTTCAAATGCTTTTTCCTAATACATGCCTTCTAGCTTGAATGCCTGCCCTCATGCCCTTCAGTAGTCCTCACGGGACATATCTGGATATGTCTGACTCCCTACCTTCTACATGATCTGACAGGGTATCACAAACAATGCTAAATTTTACAAGAAATCAAATAGAGAATAAAAGACTGCCAAATGCATGAATTGTTTGGCAGAGATTATACAAATGATATATACAGTACAGTGAGTTCCTCCAGAAATACTCTGCAACTGAGTACTGGAGCACCGAAAATGTATAATGGGGTATACTCAAATAATTAGCAAGGTTGGTGGGATCTCAGTTGTTAGTAACACTCTCCTTTAACATGATACTTCCTTCAAAAGTATCTTCCCCATTTTGGCATTGGCATATCAGTTCTGCTTCCAAGAGGACTTTGAAGAAGGAAACATAGACTAGACCTGACTAATAAATCAAGTGTTATATCTATATGTATAATAAAAAGGATAATTTTTGAGCTAAATTTTCTCTCTTGCACTCAGAAAGCACATGATCTTTACTCACTTGTAAAGTTAAGTATACTTTTATAACAGTATGTATTTATTAATATAAATATAGCACTAATGTATTTGTAGGGTTTCAATTAACCTAGTTTATATGCAAAATTTGACCAAAAGTACTACGAAGATGCCAGGTATCGATTATTATTTTTATGGTGATAATTTTTTTAATGTGTATCAATTTACTGTATGACCAAGAGAGAAAGATACAGCATCCTCAATAGGGTCTTGATGCTGTGCTCCACCTCCAGCCTTCCAGCCCCAGAACATAGGCACATGCATGCCTGGCATATCCTGGGAGGTCTCTGTATGTGAATGGGTAACCCTCCCAAGTGGATTAGCCTTGCAAAGCATTGTGTTCTACCACTGCACCACCTTCCAGTCCCCTATAGCAATAGATTTTTAAAAATAATTAATTCACTTGTGATGATGAGGAAGGTGATTAATTAATTTTACTATCATTTTGAAGTATTTGCCCTTACAGAAATTTAAAAATAATTTTCATTTTAAAACTTAAAAATGGAGGCCAGTAGGTAACTCGGTGGTTAAGGGCACTGGATCCCATATGGCTGACTGTGGTTCACGTCCTGGACCTGGCAGCTTGCTTTCTTGCTTTCTCTCTCTCATTCTGTCCCTCTCTGATCAAGTTATAAATAAATAAAGAAAGAAAGAAAGAAAGAAAGAAAGAAAGAAAGAAAGAAAGAAAGAAAGTTAAATAAAATACTTATTAAAAAACTTTAAAAATGTAATTTGCTTTTTGGGATTAAAGCTGTGTAGCTATCTAGTAACACTAATAGAAAAAAAAAGAGTGATTATGTTATGTTAAAAGTTTTTGGAAATCTGATTTTTAGAAGTTTTATAATAGCAAATATATTCCTGAGGTAAAATCAGATTCCAGTTTATAATCAACATTACTTAGAAATATTGGCTGAACCAGAAAAAGGAAAAGGCAAAGCAGAAGAGAAAAAAAAAAAACAGGCACAGGGCTAGAGGTTGAGGTTTAGGAGGGATAAAAGCTAGTCCTATAATCAAAACTTGTGGTTGTTTATTATGGACATGGCAGAGAGACTGAATTAAAAAAAAAAAAAAAAATCCCACCTGACTGGCCATCTGTCCATACTTTGTGCTGCTACTTATCTAGGGAAAAATAAATACATACTGGGTTAATCCCAGGAATACTAGTTTACTATTAGTGACATTTTAATTAATGTCAACCCTTCTGCATTCTAAGATATGACAGATTAAAAAGTTAGGTGTATTGTATGATGAGGGAATATGAGCTGGTGAGGAGCTTCAATGGCCTAGCTAGCATTTTGGCTTGTTTGGTTTGGTTGCTCTCATTGTGCAACACAATAGCAAGAATTCCATTTCAATCTTAATAGCAACTAGAGAATACTGAACTAAGTTTAGCATTCCAGCTTTTACAGTGAAGCCTGAAATATCACTTGGAACAATAGCTGGGGAAGAAAAACAACAATAAAGTTTGTTTTGTTAGACAGTGACTGACAATGGCATTGTTGTATGTATGTCTATAAACATGCATATGTATGTCTATAAGCACTGTTACACATCTTGCAGCTTATTCTCCCTGAGTATAATTTTCCCCCCGGTTGGAAGAGAGTTTATTTTTTTTAATTTATTTCTTTTCGTATATACATTCAATTGCATTGTTTAGCTTACAATGTGAGCATTTCAATATGTGAACATTTCTCCCCAGTCCTGTTGATCAAGATATCTTCAACAGATAACACCACACCTTCCCATCCCGTCAATGCTCTACCTCCGTATCCCTTCTCCAAATGTCCTTCGTTAGGCCCCACTCCTCCACATACACCTCATC
>NW_006159458.1:5297598-5303425 GCF_000334495.1 Tupaia belangeri chinensis | reverse complement strand
TCCATTCCTCCATACGGGGGCATTTGGGTTGGTTCCATGACTTAGCAATCGTGAATAGTGCCGCAATAAACATCGATGAGCAAGCACTTTTCCATGATGTTGAGGGAGGGTCATCTCTGACCCCCACCCCACTTCCAGACTCCCCACCCCAAGACTCCACCTCCTAGACTGTCCTTTCCTGGCAGCAGGTGCAAGGTCCACCTGAGTATAATTCAGACATGGAAACAGTACATCAAGTCATCACCACAGAAACCAAAAGTTGGTCAAATGACCTAAAGTAGATTATGGGCTAAAACTGTGTTAATACAGGTTGCTGTGACTGATGCTAGTGCTCTGACCTTCTCATTAGGAAGAGCACCTCCAGGAAAAGGGTCCAGTATCCCATGCCATTGTCATCTCCACGGGTCCTGTTCTCACCCTTCACCTGCCAGGGTTCTAGAGGCTCTCCTGAGGTTCTGTATCCGAAGAGTCTACTGTCCATCTGCACCAAAATCCAGTGACACCACCACTGCCCCCAATCCTTTCTCTCTGCGAATTTACTGAGTTCTTAATTTACCCAAACCTAGTGTGAAAAATCTCTCTGATTTTTGTTTTAGCGTAAATAAAATGATTGCAGCAGAAAATGAAGAGCAAACAATGAATTTAAAAACAAAACTCAATTTGAATTCTTGTTCTTACTTTAATACACTGTGGACATTGACGAAGTTACCTTACTTTTCATTATTCATTTGACCAATATTTGATGAGCACCTACTGTGCCAATATGCTTAGACAACAGATATGCAAAGACAATTGAGAAACAATGTTGGCTCTCAAGGTGCTCAAGATGGAAAAGAGAAGATGGGCACATACACCCATCCATGTTCACAATGCCAAATGACACAGATCATGACAGAAGGACATGAAGGAGCACATGGAGAGTCATGTAGTCCAGACTGGGAGGGTTAGGGGGTTGGGGCTTCTCAAAGGAAGCAAGTCTGAGGTGAGGCCTGAAGGATGAGTTAAAGACAACCAATCCAGGGAAGGAAAGAAGGTATGAGGGTGCAGAGGAGGAAAGTGTGAAATGAATGGCAAAGGACTTGGAAAGAAGAAAATGTTATCCTAGCACACTACTTTACCCAGCATGAAAAACTGTCAGAATAACACAAATGCCACTAATTAACTTTTTAAATCAAACTATGCATAAAAGTGTTGCTGCTGGTTTCAGCACCAAACAATTTTAATTAAATGTTAACAACATTCAATCACATAAAAGAAAAATTTACACCTACCCTATGACCCAGAAATTTCAGTCCTAAGTATTAGTCCAAGAGGAATAAAAACATAGGTTCACAAAGTCTACAATAAAGATGTTCTTAGCAGCTTAATTCATAGTAGCCCGAACTGGAAACAACTTAAATGTTTATAAATGGGGATATGGATTAATAAACTGCGTATATGTTTATTTCAGTGATAAAAAGAAATAAACTATTGATACATGCAACAACATGAATAAATCTCAAGACATTATATTGAAAGTTGCCAGACTTACACATTAAAAAAAAAAAAAACTGATTACATTTATGCACAGTTCCAGAAGAGAAAAAATCTAGTTCATGAGAAAAAAAAAAGGTCAGAAAAATTGCCTCTGGTAGGAGCAAGGGACTGACAGGAAAGAGCACAGGGAAAATTTCTGGCTGATAAAAATTATAGAGATGTAGGTTACCGGGTATATACATTGGTTTACTCACTGAATTGTATGGTCAAGATTTGTGACTTCAATCGTATGTCTTTTATCTTTAAAAATGAAAATAAATTATTATACTTTAACTAGTAGGTTAGCTTTTTTACAGTGATATAAAGTAGCCATCCTGAGGTTACCTCCTTTTTATTCAAGTTTCTCATAACTGTCCATCTCTTGTTTTCAGATGAATACATAAATGAATAAATATTTTGAAATAGTTTGAATAAATATTTTGAATAAATATTTTGAAAAGAGGAGAAGCCAGGTTTCTCACTATTGGACCATGGAGTAACATATATAGACAGAGGAAATTCAGACTCTATTGTCCAATATGGTAACCATGAGCCACTTGTGGGTACTGAACACCCAAAAAGTGGCTAATCCAAACTAGGGGTATGCTCTTACATGTAAAATACACACTGAATTAGAAAGGTTTAGTATACACACATACAAAGTACTTCATTAATTTAATAACTTCTTATATTGATTATATGTTGAAATGACAAAATTTGGGATATATTGAGTGAAATAAATATATTTACAATTGATTTCAGTTGTAGTTAGCATTTTTTATATATGGCAACTCAAAAGTTTATCATTATACATGTGGCTCATATTTGTGTCTATTGAATAGCGCCAGACTACAGTGTTGTTTGTGATGTTGGGCTACAGCTGGATATACCATTTTCCAGTAATTGAACCCATAGTTCCATCTGTCTGTTGTTCTATTTTTTATCTAGCCATCCTTTGTTTTCTATGAAAAGGCCTGCCTGGAAACAATGATCTAATAGCAGTAATGAGCACACACACTGTGCACCCAGGTCTTGGCACCATTCTCCACTGGAAGGAAAAATAGCTGTTTGGAGAAACGGCTGATTTCAAGGTTGGGGTAGAAAAAGAACAAGATGAGCCTGGAATGTCCTATTTCACAAGAAAGTAAAGAATTGCTCAAAAAATAATGGGGTTATTAAAATGACCCAAAAGAACCATCTTTAAGGGGTTTCTAACTGACCAACTCTGGGATAAGTTGAGCATCAAAATAATAAATGATAAACTATTATAGTAAATAAAATGAGAACACATTAATTAAAATAGTAGTCATATGAATAAATAAGAAAGGAATGTGTTTCCTTATGGTAAAATGCCAATTAATAAATATTACAGAAATTTAGGAAGGTAAAAAATCATCAATGGACACCAAAACTAAGGGGTAAAAGTTAGATGAGAAACCTATTTATCTAGTCTCAAAATATTTCCCCACATATTAATTATAAAGGGAATGTTTTATTGGTTTAGAAAAATACTTTTAAAAGTTAATGGTTAGAAAAATGATCAAACTAAACTCAGAACTAATTATGCAATCTTGCTGCCTTTGTGTTTTTAAATATCACTGAGAGGATTCAAACTTTTCCTACATCCCAATTTGAAGAAGGAAAATTAGCTGAGCCTAAGTTTGGTTCATGAATCACCATTAGAGTCATCTGAATTCTTTTTACAAAACTTTTTATAAAACATAAGAGGCAGAAAGCTTCAATATCCCAAGGAAGTTGGCAGCTGTGGGTGCTATTAAAAACATTATTTATAAAACTAATTAGCAAATTTGATCAGGAAACAAGCAAGAAAGTAGAATACAGGAAGTTATACTGTCATTTTTCATAATTGTACTTGTTACTGTCTCACTTTAAAAATGTTATACTTTTAAGTAACGCCAAAAAACTCCATTTTTTTCTTTTAAAATTGACCAAGGGCACGTGCACTTGCCAGAGAAAAAGAGGGAGAGAGGAATAGAGAGAAAGAAAGCATCGCCCTAATGGGGTGTGGTTGTGCCTCACTCGCTTTCCTCCACTTCTCCTTCCCATCAGGATTTTCAACATGCACACATTTTCAACATGTCCAGTGTGTTCTTGAAGCTACTGGGACTGGGATTTGAATTGTGGTCAACCATTGGGATCTGGTTTCTTACACATAGCACTTAGCCACTGTGCCAGAGGGCTGCCCCCTAAAAATGTTTTGTAAATCTTGCACTAATATTTTTAAATACATCATGTAACTTTTAAAACAGTAATATATCATAAAGGTAAATTTTCATGGAGACAGAGAAAACAACATGAAATTTCTTATAAAATTAGATATTCTATCCTGAAGTAAGCTCAAATGACATGTTTCCAACTATGCAGCTATTTCGCATATGGCATATGGCAAAATAGCTGCATAGTTGGAAATATGAAGATCAGTGAATTTATTTTTTGTCTACTTGTCTATAAAGAACTTTTCAAAAGATCTGAGTTACCTACAACACAAGACATACATGAGAAGTCTTCAAAAAGTTCATGGGAAATGTGTATTATGAAAAAACTATGAATGGAGTTCTTCATTGTCACCACAACAATGTTCCCACTTATTCTTCTCAAACAAGGGCAACGTTGTGAGAGTTTTGATGGGAAATCATTAAGCATCATCCACCTTACAGTCCGAACTTGGCTTATTCTGACTTTTTTTTTCATTAGTTGATACTGTAGAAAATTCACATTGACATGGCTAAGTTTCCAGGACCCTTGATTCTTTAGGAATGGACTAAATGATTGGTATCATCACTCACAGCTTATGTTGAGAAGTAAGCTTATGTTTTTTATTTTTATTTTAACTTCTGCCACTGGCCACATACGTTTGTCAGAGTGGATTGTGGGGCAGGAGAAAGCAATCTCACAAGAGGGCATATTTTTATCTTTTATTTCCATTTTTCCAGGAAGTTTTTGAAGTAACCTTATTGAATAGCTATTCACATTGGAAAACAAGGATCTTCCATGTTAGATCCACAGCAGATTTGAATGTGAATAGGGAGGTGCTTACTTCCCAGAGTTTTCTGAAAAAGTAAAAGAATGCTGATGGACCTGAAGGCTAAACATTTAGTATTGACTCCTAGGGAGCTTAAAAAGTTGAAAAACAGCTTCCTTATGAAAGACTAAGTGCTATTGTAAGGAATGTTGGTTGGGATGTAGGAATAAAATATGAATAAATAAAATAGCAAGAGAAATTGGCAGAAACTATGATTCTTTGAACCCAAATTAACATTTGTTATCAGCACTAAGAGTCCCAACCCTTCACAGTACAAAACGTCTTGACTTTCACTAAAATACTTTGTGAGGACTGTGAAATAAAAAATTTCAGAGATTCCCTCACCCTTAGAAGACCAAGAAACAATAAATTGTCCTGATTTTTTTCTGTAAACATTGCAGCCTCTTGGGGCTGGCAGGTGGCATGGTGATTAAGGGTGCTGGACTCCCACAAGGCCAACCACAGTTCAAGTCCTGGCGGCTTGCTTTCTCACTTTCCCTCTCTCTCTCTCTCGCTCTCATTCTCGCTCTCACTCTGTCCCTTTCTGGTCAAATTTAAATAAATAAATAAATAAATTTAAAATAATTCTTAAAAAAAAAAATAAAACATTGCAATATCTCTAAGAAAGAAATCATCCTGAGATGTATTTGCTTAACAAAACCTTCGGAGATGCAAATAATTTAATATGGTCTTTTTATTTATGTTGATTTATACTAAAAAGAAGACTATAACTGGGTCATCTGAAAAGCCATGATGCATTTTTGCACAAAAAAAAAAACAAAAACAACAAAAACAAACAAAAAAACATGTCATGACTTTTCCAATGACACAATAGACCCAGGTAGAAAAGAGCAAGCTTGCTTAAAGAAAAAATAGCATGAAAGTCTTTTTAGTAAAATTAACTAGAGGCATCTACAGCTTCTTAAATGTAGTTCTCTCTCTCTCTCTCTCTCTCTCTCTCTCTCTCTTTTTTGGTGGTTTAAAACTTTATATGGAAAAAGAAAATTGGAGCCAAGGGAAGAGAAGATAATATAAATAAGCAAGCTTTGAGCATTGTCAGAACTATCATGATTGTTTCAAGTCTGCATTGAGTTTCCTGTCACACAATTACAAAGATTTGTTATTGGAGTAAGAAAATGTTAGAGTTCTTCAGAAAAGAGGAGATATTTCTTATGTCTCATGTGGAGAAAAAAAATACTATGTAATGTAATATAGTATATATTATCTAGGACTAGGTTTTTATTGTTAATGTCAATATGATTATCTATG
>NW_006159458.1:5297346-5297566 GCF_000334495.1 Tupaia belangeri chinensis | reverse complement strand
GTGAAAGGCAGTTCTAGGAGGATTACAGAATGTTCTTAAGGTACATTCTGGTGGGTACATGAGCTGAATTTCACAGGGATGACTGTGCAGTTCAAGTGCTGGACCCAGCATCTTGAAAAATACATCCAGCACCTGTGTGTACATGCCCAAAATCCCAAAAGGAGGGAAAAACAGAGAAGGGATTGCAGTGTGGCAATTTCCCATGGGAAAGGGTGACTTC
>NW_006159458.1:5293741-5294894 GCF_000334495.1 Tupaia belangeri chinensis | reverse complement strand
TTCCTGCTCAGTGAAAGGCAGTTCTAGGAGGATTACAGAATGTTCTTAAGGTACATTCTGGTGGGTACATGAGCTGAATTTCACAGGGATGACTGTGCAGTTCAAGTGCTGGACCCAGCATCTTGAAAAATACATCCAGCACCTGTGTGTACATGCCCAAAATCCCAAAAGGAGGGAAAAACAGAGAAGGGATTGCAGTGTGGCAATTTCCCATGGGAAAGGGTGACTTCCCATTTCCTCTGTTTCTGTATGACTTTCTGTCTCTCTGGCAAGTGCACAAAACCTCTGGCAAATTTAAAAAATAACAATGTATTCTTAGAATATGTTTTTAAGTGTGAAAGTTCTCCCAAATGTCCAAGAATAGATCAGTGGATTGAAAAAAGTGAGATGTACTCTATGGAATACTATTCAACCATAAAGAACGAGATCCTGACATTTCATAGAAAATGGACAAATATGGAAGATTTAATGCTAAGTGAAGCAGCCAGACTATTAAAGACTGGCACTGGGGAACCAGCAGTTAGCGTAATGGCTATGTCGCTGGACTCCCACATAGTCGACCGCGGTTCGTGTCCCGGACCCGGTGGCTTAAAACTCACGCCGGGTGCGTGTGCGTGTGTGCCCAAGATCCCGAGAGGAGAATGGAGGAGAAGGGATTGCGGCGTGACCATCCCCCCTGGGGGGTGATTTCTCGCTTTCTGTCTCTATGTCTCTCTCTGTCTGTCTGGCGAGCGCACGCGACCTACAGTGAAAATCTCTCCAAAAAAAAAAAAAGACTGGCACTGTATGTCCCTACTTAATATATATCTAATGTCTGCACTTTATAGCGGTAACTGGAAGACTGGAAGGTATAAATGCAGGGAGGGCAATTGTAGATACTAGAGACAGTGGAGGTGGGTAATAGTGGGTTGGAGTAAGGGGATCAGGGGAAAACAACGTATTTAATAGACACAAAAATGAAAAGTTATCTGCGATGATAATGTATATGGTAATGTCTTTAGTTTGACTAATATGCATTGTATTCATGCCGGGAAAAATCATGTAATGCACTGTAAAGATGTACAATAATTAAATGTAAGTTAAAAATAATAAATATTTTTTTTAAAAAAAGGAAGTTTTAGGACTTTTTTTTTTTTTTTTAACATATAACTAC
>NW_006159458.1:5265526-5293037 GCF_000334495.1 Tupaia belangeri chinensis | reverse complement strand
TGAAACTCCAGCAGCTTGGTGTAACAGGCAGCTCAGTTGCTGTACAATTTGGCATCCCATGGGTTCCGTTCGATGGCTTCTGTATAATGCTTCATTACCTGGGGATAGTCCCCTTTCTAAAAACACTCATTGCCTTTGTTCTTCTCCTCCAAAGCCAGGTCAGGGTTTATGAAGGCCAGTCGTTCTTGCTCCTTCAGGATTTTCTCTGCCTGCTGGCATTTCTTGAGCACATCTGGGGTTCGGTGTTCTGCCAGAGACTTGTTGTAGAAATGTATGGCATCCTTGTACTTTTCTTCTTTGAAATAGGAGTTTCCAATTTGAGCATAAGCTTTGGCAATCTGTCGATAGTCCTCTCGGTCTTCTCTCCCCACTTCAGTGGCCTTCTCGCACAGCTCTCGGCATTTATTGTAGTCACCCTTTTCAAAGAATACAACTGCTTGATTGGTGATGTAAGTCGTATTGGTGGGGTCCAGTTCCTTGGCTCGGTCATAATGCTTCAAGGCTGTGTCAAAATCTTTCTTCTTGTAGGCATCATTCCCAGCTCTTTTTCTTTCAGTGCCTGCTTCTTATTCTCTGGAAGATCTTCTTCCATTGGCTCTGGTTTGGTCTCCTTTTTGGGAGGAGGAGGTGATGGTGGTGTTGCAACCTCTTCCTCCTCATCCATACTGCCCAGATTCACTCCAAGGAGGACACTAAGTGTGGTCATGATTCGGGGATCTTGCAGTTTCGTGCCCAGGTCAGAGGGTTTGTTTCCTAGTTGCTCTATCAGTTCCCAGTAGGTAGGATCAGTGAGCAGTATTCTTGTCCTGGGATCACTTTCCAACTTCTGATACAGATTCGGCATGTTGAAAGGGTTCATGAATTTCCTCTCTGCCAACCGGGCTTCCATATTATGTGCTTTAGATCAACAGTCTTACAGCCACCCTCATAAGCCCCTCTGGTAGTCCCCTTTCTTGGCATAGGCTGCAGACCGATTGCTGTAGAGCACATGGTTCTGGGGGGTCCAACTTAATTGCTTCTGAAAAGCACTGTAAGGCATCATCGATGTCACCGGCACTCAGGGCCTCATTGCCCTTCTCTTTCAGTTCATTTACCTGCTCCATAGCCTGGCCCGGAACCGGGTTGAATCGAATCTGTCCACTTCACATTCCCAGGACTTCTTGTACTTCAGTCAGTTCAGAAACCATTCTCCTGTTGTTTTTCCTATATCCATCTTCATCCACTCATATTTATTGTGTTCCTGGGCATCTTCTTGTTCCTTTCTGTGTTCCTTGTAAGGAATATCATAATTGAAATAATTTTTCCCTTAAGTTTTAATAAGAACAACAAAGATACACTGTAAAAATAAAACTTCACCTTTTGGAATAAAATCCAAAATTCCTGAAACTGAATGTAAAGCATTCAATTTAAATACACAGAAGCAGTAATGGTTAGTGATATATAATTAAAATATCAGCTTAAAAATGTGCCTCCAGGGGCATTTTAATAAAGCCTAATTTAAACAGCTTTCCATGTGCCTAGAAGGTGCTCTACTGAGCCTGAGTGGACTGGAAACCAAGTGATGAGAGCTCTCCATGAGATACACCCTGCTCTTTGTGCTGCCATAAGTGGAACTGTACCACCGATGGGACCTTTGGAGCACACTCTGGCACTGTTATGGCAGACCTGAAGGAGAGCTGAAGAGGTTCTTGCCTCTATGGTAACTGGAGCACAAACCTTTGATAACGGGATGAGTTGGAACTTGTAGCAGGTTGGACTAGTCAAAATATTAGCCTGACCCCACATTCTGTTTCAGTAGACTGATCTTGCTTTTCAGTTTTTCATGTGTTCTTTTTTCCTTTCTGAATATGTCCAAAAGTCAATGTGAGCTATTTTCCTAAGGAACAAACTAGCAGACATCAATATATAGAAATTAAAACTAGTCATTATGTCCTCCAGCTACAAAATGTGTCTAATAAGAAAAGAGCAGACTGGGAAGCCGTGTATAAAGTTTGGATCAACCAGTCTCTCCGTAAGACATCGACCCAGCCACCAGTCAGGCCCAGTTTCAACATTCAGTCTTCCATGGATGGACACTAGTTGAATGCCAGCTCTTTGAGTTACCATCCTATGGAAACAATATATGGTTCCTTTCATTGGTAAGAAATACTAGTTTTTTCAACAGTGTTCCCTAATTCTCAATCTCTAGTATCGTTTCTTTCTAGTAGCAAGAATCATTGCTGGGGAACAGGCATTAGATCAAAATGTCTAGTGTTGTGTTTTGTTTTCTTAAGTTGTTGCCATAGGTAGCATGCACTAACTGGAGAGGAGAGAGACAGAGAGAGGGAGAGTGAGAAATCACCCCTCAAGTGGGATGTCACAACACACTCCTTTCTCCATTCTCTTCTTGGGATTTTGGGAAGCTATGAGATATACACGTGCCTGGTGTGAGTTTCAAGCCACCAGGTCCAAGACTCAAAACACAGCTGGCCATGTGGGAGTCCAGTGCCTTAACCACCATGCTACCTAAAATATCTACTTTAAATCCAAGCTGTCCTACCTTAAGGAAGATATTTACTCCTGGTTCTTAGTTGTTTGTTATATCTAAAGACCTCAGTTCATGTAATATTCCTGGCCTCTTCACTCCTTTATCACTTTATATAAGGGAATGAGGAGCATTCAGTTGGTGTAACATTCCTGGCCTCTTCACTTCTTTATCACTTTATATAAGGGAATGAGGAGCAGATTCCTTGCTAAGTAAACCTGAGAAGAGTAAGCAGATCTTGGCAGAATTCAAACCCTGCCATACTGTCCTTGCTTGAGGAATGGCCACAGTGAAGCACATATCCATGTCTTCTCTTCATGTGTGAGGCTGTACAAGGGGAGGCCCACACAGGAGGAAGTATGTATCCATCTGGCTGGGACTGATGGATTAGTCTGTCTGCCTCTGAGATGCAGTATTAAGAAGCTCACAGTTGCTGTGTTCCTAAGCCCTATTATCCATCCCAGCTTTAATCAGTAGTCAAGTATAGTGTTTTGATCTCCATCTGTCTTATTCCTTATCTACCTCGTAAGTGGCTTAGATCTTAGGACCACTTTTTAACCAGGTTGACCTCGGAAAGTTTACTATAGTCATTATTTCCACTCACTTTGTCAAGTTTTTGAGCATCTTCTGGCTCCTCTTCTGGATGTTATCATTATTGTATCAACGTGGCCTGATTAAGAATGTAAACTGTCCAACACAGATTTGGCATTCAATTAAATTTACTTTCCTTTCCTATTATTTTAATTTAGTGATCACCACTTTGTCTTAACTCTTTCTTCCCTTTAATGCCCCCCATAATAGACTGTCTTCATCTACTGGGTTTTCAAAAAAGTCATGACCTAGTTTTTCTGTTTTTCTATTCTAAAATGCATCATGACTTTCCTGACAACCCAATGTCTCTAACACTTTTTCCACTTTCTTTCTTTCTTTTCTTTTTTCCCTTCCTTCCTTCCTTCTTTCATTCCTCTCTCTCGCTCGCTCGCTCGCTCCTTCCCTCTTCCTTCTTTCATTCCTCTCTCTCTCGCTCGCTCGCTCGCTCCTTCCCTCGCTCCCTCCTTTCTTTTTTAATGTTTTTGCCATTGGGGATGTGCACTCACCAGACAGAGACAGTGAAAGAGAATTGTGAAATCACCCCCTGCCACCAGGAAGATGGCCATGCCACAATCCTTTCTCCACTCTCCTCCTGGGATGCATGTACACATGCCCAGTGTGATTCTCAACCCACCAGGTCTGGGACTTGAACCGTGATCAGCATGTGGGAGTCCTGCACTTTAACCATCATGCCATCTGCTGGCCTCTCTAACACTTTCTTATTAAATCCTTCTCTCTCTAGATATTGCCTTCAATGTACGGTTCTTACAATGTGGTCCCAAAATCAACAGCACCAGCATCTTCTGGGAACTTGTTAGAAGTAGAAATTCTCAGGCCTCACCCAGACCTACTGAATTAGAAACACTGGGGGTGGAGTCCAGCAATTCGTGGTTTAACAAGCCCTCCAGGTAACTGATGCACATCCAGTTTGAGAATCAGAATCCTAAATCATTCAGTTTCTGCTCCCATTCATGGCTTGCCTCTGTCCAAATACTTTTCATGTTCTAGTCTCTTTTGCTATCAACCATTATATTTGGTATCTGAATCAATTGCTTCATACCTCACAGCCCTATCACCCCCATCTCCATCCAAAACAGGTAACTATTTGGCCCTTAAAGAATTTACAACTAGGATTCATGGGTCTCTTTTGTACATATTTTTGTCACTTCCTAATTATGATATGACTTATTCAAAATTTGGGCAACTTAGTTTGTGTTGATTTAGTTTACCAGGTGTTCATTTTCACAGTTGTTGTGTAACACAAACCACTCATGAATCTGCAAATGTTTGCTCTGTATTTTGTTTTTAATAAGTAAACAGAAAATCTTCTATCACAGGACACTACAGGTAGCATTCAAAAAAAAAAAAAACCTCATTTTCACAGCACTGATTTACTAACAACTTGAAAAGCATCAAGTAATTCAATTATCCTAGAATTGTCATCCAATTTGTCTCTCTGTGGGATAGCTAGTATTCTTATGTCACGAAGACTTGGAAATCAGTTGCTTTTTGGAACATGTGAATGTTTTTCCTCCTTATCTCTGCTAAATCTCTAAAAACAATACATAGGAGCTGTGGAGGGGGGTTGAGGTGAGGTGGGGGAAGTTTGAGGTGAGGGCAGGGTGAGGAGAGGTGTAAAGGGATCTAAGAAAACAAAGGTATTTTTCATTTCAAAGGACCCCAAGATAAACCACTTAATTATTTAACTTGTTCAATCAACTTCAAAATTATCTCTTAGTACATTTTAGCTAACACCTAGGTACTCCAAATAATTAAATCATTCAGGTATTTATTAACTTTCTTCTCATCATTCTGCAAAAGTGTATACAAATTAATTTTCAATCAACACAATTTATAGACTTTCATGGTTCTACTATACATTAATATTAATGATTCTATTAGAAATTAATATTAATGTGTAACATCTGGGGGCAATGACATTCTTTCTCATGCCATTCATTATGAGGCACTTTTGGAGGCAGCAAGTCATTCACTTAAATGATAATGAAAAGCATTTAGTTTTTATTAGTGTGTAAGAGTTTTGTTCTCAAGGGAGTATTTCACAGCTATTATTCATTCGATCTCAGTTTCCCTAGGGGGGAGGGAGGGAGGGAGCTCAGAGAGCCAAAGTCAATGAGTTGAGTCATTGTTTAGCTCCATTCCAGAGGACTACTCAATTTCAGCTAAATCCCTTAGGTTCAATTTAAGATTCCCTGGCTAGGGTTTTCCCTTGTGATCTCTTCCCACCGTCAGGAGTGCAGACATCACTCTGGTCTCTGATTACCTTCCTCCTGCTGGACCCTAGGAGTCATTCATACAACAAGGAACCACCCTGAGTAACAAGGGTCTTCCAGGGTTAAGCAGACATCCCGAGAGCTGCATCTTCAGATTACTTCTGAGACCCTCACAGTACCCACTGTGCATGGCCAGGTCTTATACCTTATTATCAGTACTCCTAAATTTTTTAATTTGGTGGTAGTGATGATAGAGGGCCTCCTTTCTGATTTTATCTTCATTGATTTCTACTTTCTGTACTTTCAAAGCAGCACTTTGCCCTCATTTGTTTCTTTTTTCTTTTACTATCTTTGCTAATTACATTTTTTAAAGCCTTCCTTGCTCCGCTGAGTCTGGACTCCAGAACAAGTTATGTCAACCCTGTCTTCTTGAACTTTCATCTGCCCTTTAACTTTTCTTGACTCTTCTCACGAATTCTCACTTCTGATCATTTCAACATTATTTTTGCATCTTTATACCTAAGCTATCAAATTTGGGGGAAAGGTTTACAAAACCACTTCAAATGCTTCTCCTCAGTAGTACTTTCAGACCCTCCAGTGGACTTTGCATGGCTTCTCTCAAGACAGTTATTGACTAAATCTCTTGACATGCCCCATCATAGTCCCAGCTCCTTTATTATATGCAAGTGACTCTGCCACTAACTCTAATTACACCCCTTTCTACACCTGTTGGAAAATCTTTGTATTTCTACCTTTTTCCTTTTGCTTATTGCTTTAGAGGGACTAGTATCGCTCCTAATATTCAACTTAAGCAGTCCATCAATCTTCTTCCCATTCTCTTCCTTGGTATTTGCCCTGTTCTGTCTTGTCTTTTCATCCCGTTTCTTGAAAGCTTCTCTAAGGTCTACAAACACTCTCAACATTCTCCTATGAAAGCCAACCAAAAAACCAAGCAAACAAAAGTCAATTTCCGTTGCTTTTGCTATGCCTTCTGATCATTATTTTCTTAGTTTCTTTTCCAGGGTAAGTCTGCTCATTCTTGGATCTCTTGAAAAATGGCTAATGCCCCAGTGTTTCATAGAAACTGCTTTCTCAGTGGCCACAAATAACATCTAACCACAAATCCAATGAGTTGTTTTATTATTCAATTTACCTGATTGCTCTGAGGTGTCTCTTTTAGTCACCAACTCTGTTTTTATTTGCCGACTCATCTTGAACCCAGTCCTTGCTTGGTTTTCAAAAAACATACCATACTCTCACTGTGTCTTCTCTGTCTCCTCTAGGGGATTCCCTCCCTCCTCTCCCAGCTTGTCAGAAGAGACCTTCCACCAGGTGCTTTCTCTGGCTTCTTTTCTCTCATCTCTTCCTTGCCTTCATCATCTCCCACATTTTAAACTATTGCTTCTTGTGGATAATTCAAAAATCTAAATTCTAACTGCCTATTAGATATTTCTACCTTGGATATTCTAGGAAAAGGGCTGGCCAAATTTTTCTCTAAAAGATAAACAGTAAATATTTTAGGCTCTGCAGGCCATATGGTCTCTGTCATACAGTAACTCAGCTCTGCTGTTGTCTCAGGTAAGCAGACACAATACATGAATGAATATGTCCACATCCCAACCAGACTCTATTTATAAATGCTGATTTGAACTGCATACAATTTTCATGTATCACAAAAATAGTCTTCTCTGGGTTTAAAAAAATTGTAAATGTAAAAATTATCCTTTGCTGACCCTGTTCTAGAGGTGTTCTCATAACACAGAGAGAGGCCTCATTCATTCCTCCTTCTACACCGGGATTGTTCCTTCTTTAGGATTGTCTATTTACACTTTAAAATAAAAAGTTGTGTTTTGTGCAATTTTCTACAAGTATGAATTTTCAAGCATAGATATACTCTCCTCATTTTCCAGTAAGGAAGTTGATATCCAGCTTGGGATTTGTCAGGGAGTTAAGTAGTACTAATGCCAACCTTACGACTCAATTCTCCAGACTTTGCAGACCGAGACTCTAGATGAATTGCTACATAGCAGTTATCTGCCTAAAATGTATGGTTTATATTTTCCAACCCAAAAAGAGAGAAATAGTTAGGAAACTTGTCAAGTTTCTTTTGAGATCATTGATTCATAGATTATGTTGTATCCCACTGGCTATAAGTATGTTCTCTTGTCAGTCTAATGTCTGGTTATGGTGCTGGTTCTTAGCTTAGTCGAGCAGCCAAGAAAAAGTAAAATGGGAAACTTTGAGGAATAAGCAAAATTCCCCAGATGTCAGATTAAGGTTGTAGTATAAAAGTTCATGAGTAAAGAAAGTCTAGAAAATAAATAGCATAATAACTTTGGTGCAGAAAAAGTTGAAGTCCATTACTGCATTTAAAAAAAGAAGTGAGATCTAATTGCTACTCATTCCAAATATGCCAAAGGAGAATGAATTGTTTTCCTGTAGCTAATGCCTACTTTATCTTCTTAAATGGATTTTCTTAGAACTCATTCAGAATTCTGAGTTCCACAAAGAATATTACAATATTCATGCAGTTTTTATGAGGTTAGAAAGGTCACAGATTCTTTTGTAACCTCTTTTCCTAACTTAAGTTCTAAGACCATGAGAAATGAATTCATACCTACTTTATTCAGAGTCTGTATGTTTCTTTTTTTAGTCATCAATCAATTTAGCAGTTTGTTTTAACTTTTGTATTTTATGCTATTTTGTTAATATCTAAATTTGTTAAAGACCTTTACAAAAACCCCAAACTATAAATGTTATTTTGCTTTGAGAGAAATGTAAAATAAACCAACAACTATACAAACAAAAATATTCAGCAAGTTTGTAAGAAGTACAGTTAGGTGTGACATTAATTGCAGATAAAAAAATTATCATGCATGGGCGTGTCTACTTTTATTCCGTTTGCACTTCTTTTTTTAAATTCAGTGACATTGACTTTGCTTTATGACTCTTTCGCTATTTTATTATTGAGTGACCCTTGTAGAGTTATGTTTCTTAGGGTACATTCCATAATAAGCAGAATTCGGTCCTAATTAAAATTGGATTATCATGGGATAGTATGTCCAAGGAATATGCTTGTGAGGTGGGTATTATGTTACATACGTTCCTTCGATAGATATAAGGAAGACCAGAATAAAGTATTACTAATAACAATTCTTTGAAAAATATGTCCAGCTTTGGTAACCAGATGTTTATGTTTGAATGGAAGATTAAATTAGCCTTATAAACTTCTTAATGTTTGGAGACTTTCACTGTCAGCACTAATACAAAATAGTTGTAAATGTCTACAGTTTGGTTTTCTGAAGAAAATTCATTTTTTTGCTTGTTTATTCGATTCTGCATATTAAGAGAAAATACTTTACAATACAACACCTTTACATAATCTTTCTAATAGTATGAAAGAGTAAGCTAATCTGCTGTATGAAAGAGAGTTCAAAAGTCCAGTGGCTCAAGGAATAACAAAGTTTATTTGTCCCCCAGGAAACAGTCTCAGGGAAGAGTTCCAGTTTGGCAGGCCGCGCTTGCCTGGACAATAGTATGATAGAGTAAACTAAGCTGCTGTATGAAAGAGAGTCCAAAAGTCCAGTGGCTCAAGGAATAACAGTTTATTTGTCCCCCAGGAAACAGTCTCAGGGAAGAGTTCCAGTTTGGCAGGCCGCGCTTGCCTGGACAGTTGCTGAAGATCGGCACGGCAGCAGCGCTGTCAACAGTTGGCTCTCAGGACTTCCAGGGTTGCTCTGGTCATCGCCATTCCAGCTGGTCGAAGGGAAAAAAGACAGGGAGTTCCTGGACAGGAATTTCATCTTCAAAGATGAGGACAATCACCTGTACTTATACCCCATTGGCAAATGTGCAATCACATGGCCGTATGTGGCTACAAGGGAGAGTGGAAAATACAGTCTCCATGTGAAAGATACGTAGAACAGAAATAGCAGAAAATTGCAGTCTCTATATATGAGGGGGACTTCCAAAAGTCCATGAAAAAAAATTGAAGTATGAGTTTACTTTGATGTAAATTTTATTTTTAATTCTGCAGTTTTATAATGCACATCTTCCATGAACCTCTGGAAGATCCCTCCTACTAGGTGGCTGTAAAAATTATAAATAACCAATGAAACACACTGCAAGGTCCCGAATGTTACAAAAACACAATACAATATAAGAAATAAAGAGGCTTTTTTTCTATTATGAAAATACTTAACAAAGTAAAACCCAAGGCAGGCCTCCCTAACTTTATGTTACCACATCAAACAGATTTTTGTGACCAAACACACAGAGGAAATAGCCAACTTAAAATAAATCATTTTCTAAAAGCTGGAAGTTAATTTTCTCATAGAAACAATGTTGTATATGTGGCCAGGTTCCAAAATTCTTTCAGAAGGGCTCATTAACTTTACAGGGTACCTCTGCAATGAAAAGTAGAAGATGGGACCAGCAGATGGCATAATGGCTGCATCACTGGACTCCCATGTAGTCGACCACAGTTCAAGTCCCTGGCCTGGTGGTTTAAATTCATGCCAGCGCATGTGCGTGCGTGCTCAGGATCCCGAGAGGAGAATGGAGGAGAAGGGATTGTGGCATGGCCATCCTCCCGGGGGGTGATTTCTCGCTTTCTGTCTCTCTGACTCTCTCTGTCTTTCTGGCGAGTGCACGCACCCTATAACAAAAACCTCTCTGAAAAAAAAAAGAAAAAAGAAGTAGAAGACAATTCCATACTATATAGTACAGAAAATGAATAATAAAAAAAAGAAATAATTTTAAAGCACGTTTTTAATAAGTAAGTTAATTTTAATTAGAGAAAGAGATGGTAGTGGGGCAGGGAGTAGGAAATAAATAAGGAAAAGTCAAAATCAAGTTTCGAAAGCACCGTGGCAGTGGTACCGTAGTTTGAACACACAGAAAGTATGACTCGGCTTTTTCTTCCTTCAAGGCTTATCACAAGCAAAATGCACATGTTTATCAGTCATGCAGGTAGATTGGGGGATAGGAGGAAGTAAATCACACATAGCCATGTAGGAAGAAGAGGATTTTATAAAGTAAACGAGAAAGAGCTGGGAGGCAACAAGGAATGGAGAGAAAGCCTCAGGTTCACACGCCCCTGCCTCTGTGTACACAGTAAGCAAGAGACGAGCACAGGACAGAGCCGGGGGTGGGGACAGGGGGCACAAAGGATGACACGAGCATGAGCATTTGCTGAAGCGTAAGGATAAGAACAATTCAGAATTGAAGTCTACCTGGCCCAAGTACCAGGAATTTGATTATTGCCTGCAATGAGGGTCTCAGACTGGGAGAAGCTGAGTGCAAGTGATCACGTGCAGAGAAAGAATGTTCACGAACCGAGAGGAATTTGGGGAGAGGCTGACCTCTGTTTCATTTTTCAAGGAAAGTTCAGGGCGTAAAAGAAAAAAAAAAAATCTCAAAATACAAACTAGAAAAATCTTCACGGTAGAAGGATCTTAAAATAAAGGCCCTAATGAAAACACCCAGTCTCTTTGCAACTTTCAAATACACATTTGTTTTCCTCTTTCTAACTGTTTTATTTCAGTTCAACAGAAGAGTTTCCCTACTGCTTACCACATGACTTCTGAAGATGCCTGACCTCGAATAAAAAAGCAATTCTGAGCGACTGGATCTGGAAGTGAGTCCTGGGCCTTAAACACAGTGAGAGCTGTTCTTCGTGAGCCTGACTGACTGCTCACAGCTCAGTGATTTTGGAACTCATCAACGGACGCTAGTTTCTCCTGCTTGACAAGCACATGTGCTATAATCAGGACACATGACATTTGGGTTCCTCTAAAATTGCCTGGAATTGCTTTCAAAGCAGTAGTTAGCCCAACAGTGGTGTGGGCAACAGCGAACCAGTGCCGTGGGCACTGACAGTCCAGCCTTTAAAACCTGAACATGGAATACAGATTTCTGTAACTTTTGAAAATGAAATCTCCCTTTAAAAATAAACATAAATTTTCATATTGGTTGTAAACTACTTAATCAAATGCTTTTGTGGTTTCAGAGACTAACACTAACCCAAACATGTCTCCCCAGGGGGGATGGCCACGCTACAATTCTTTCTCCTTCATTCTTCTCTAGAATTGGGGGCACACACGCACATGTGCTCAGTATGATTTTCAAGCTGCTGGGTCCAGGACTTGAACTAATGTCAGCCATGTAAGAGTCCAGTACCTTTACTATCATGCTACTTACTGGTTTGCCACAAAGTTTTTAAAGAAACTCTGTATTTTGTCTCAGTATCAACTCAGAATCTAATTAGGTACGTTATCTTGAGTAGGTCTGTAGGTTTGATTCTTCAAATGGAAAATGATTGGATGACATGAGCTCTAAGGCCCCTTGCAACTCAGTGGACTCTGAGTCTAACTCTTTCAGTTGAAATTGTGCCTTATCAGGGACTAGTATTTGCAGCCTTCAATACATGGGGCCATGGCATGCTGCTTGCTTCATGCATCTTCAATACTGCCCCGAACAGTTACCTCACAGCTGCTCTGGTCCTTCTGTTAGAGGCAGCTAAGGTGGGGGCGGCCCATGAGCTTTTCCACCTAGCTCTAGAGTTTCTGAAAAGCTGTCAAGTGACTGTTAAGAAGGTCCTCCTATACAATATGGCCACTTCAAGCCAATTTTACAAAGTGATAAACAGAGGCCAGCCAGTGGGGTGTGGGTAAAGTGGCCGATTTCCACATGGCCCACTGTATGGTTTGAGCCCCATACCCAGCACGGGGCGCATGCACATGCATGCCCAAAATCCCAGAAAGAGAAGTGAGGAAGGGATTGTGACATGAATGGCCATTCCCCATGACAGGGACTTTTTCCACTCCCTTCCCCATTGTCTCTCTCCAGTAAGGCTGTGAGGTACAAACCATCTAGCAAATTAAACAAATAAAAAGTGACAAACAGGTAGGGACCAGCAGTTAGTGTAATGGCTATGTTGCTGAACTCCCACGTAGTCGACCATGGTTCGAGTCCTGGACTTGGTGGCTTAAAACTTACGCCAGGCACGTGTGCGTGCGTGCCGAAGATCCCAAGAGGAGCATGGAGGAGAAGGGATTGTGGTGTGGCCATCCTCCCTGGGGGGCTGATTTCACGCTTTCTGTCTCTCTGTCTCTCTCTGTCTGTCTGGCAAGCGCATGCGCCCTAGAGCGAAAACACTTGTCCAAAAAAAAAAAAAAAGTGACAAACAGGCATTCAAAGTCACACCAAGAAATCCTTCCAGTGTTACTCTCTTGCTCACCCTCTGCTCTGCCACAAAAAACTCTCCTTCAGACCAATAATGTCAAGTCTAAACCATAATTAAATACTGATTTTTTTTTCCCAATGACACATGAGGCCTGGTTTTCCAGGATTTTCACTTGTGATAATAAGCTCTGTTATGAGGATATTTATCAGCAGAATAGGCAAGAAACAAAAACAAGTATAAGGGAGTTGGCTCTGTGGCCCAGCAGTAATGAAATGCTAAGAGAAGCCAGATCCCTGATAGTGACTGAGTTTGGATCCCTGGCCTGGTTGGTCTGAAACACACTGGGCACATGTGTGAGTGCCTAAGAGCTGATGAGCTGGAGGGCTAGAGGAGGGGGGTCATGGCATGACCAGGCCCTGTGGAGAGTGCTTGTTATTCTCTCTTTCTCATGCTCATGTGCACCTGCGCCATCATGAATAAAGAAAGAAAAGTGCACTAGTGACATGTTTCTAATATTCACCCCCCTTGGGACAAACAGCCTCATCTCTGAGCCATTGCCAGGGAACCCAGTCCCCTGTTCTGCTCCTGGGAGGCAGTATCTGGGCTCATACCTCACTCCTTGTCCCTCAGCAAGACACCATATGGAGGAAAGCATCTCATTAAAGACCAGGCCCCCAATCTGAAACTTCCAAAATCAGTGGACAGTTTAAAGATAACAGCTAACATGAACTGGCTACTCTGTGTCAGACAGTTCACCCTTGGACCACCTGTAGCATTCATCATCATCATCTCCTTTGACACATGCAGAAACGGGGTCCAAAGAGATGAGATAAATTGCCCAATGTCAGCGCCAGCATAGGGACAGGTGGCTGGAGCCCTCTCCAGTGCTCTGTTCTTTAGCCTTCAGGGCAGGGGCAGGGTAGCCAGGAAGACAGAGAAGGGATAAAAAAAAGTAACAAAAAGCACCTTTTTAAAATTATTATTATTGTTTTAAGAAAGGTTTTTGCTATAGGGCACATGTGCTAGCCGGAGAGACAAAAAGATAGAAAGTGAGAAATCACCCCAGAGGTGGGATGACCATGCAGCAATTTCATCTCTTTCATTCTCCTTTCAGGGTCTTGGGCACGCGCTCACACGCACCCAGCCTGAGTTTTAAGGCACCAGGTCAGGGACTTGAACCATAGGCAACTCCACGGGAGTCCAGCAATGTAACCATTATGCCATCTGCTGGTCCCAAGTAGCACCTTCTAATTTCAGTATTTTTCATTTTCAAGTAATCTGTGCTTTTGACAATTGTCTTGCTCTGGCTCTGAAAAATACATTAGTTTGTTTTTCATCTAACAAAAGACTCACTCAAGTACTGCCCATGCATAGTGAGTACTGAACTGCTGTTGGAGAGTAGGCTTGAAAGAAAAGAATTCCGAAATGCTGTCCCTGCCCTTGAAGGACTATGAGCCAGTACTTAACAGCTTTCAAAGCCCCTTCCAAACCCATTTTACCTCCCAGAAGATCTTCTTTTCTGCCTATAAAACTTTTTGACTGCGTTAAGAAATAAGGAGACACCTGTAATCTATTTTGTCTTAAATTCAGAAATTTGACCTCTTAACATTTTATAAAAAATAATTTGCTATAGGGAGATAATAATTTGTACTCGCTGGATGCACTCGCTGAGAGAGAGAGGGAAGCAGCATCCCCCATGGTGTTGGCCATACTGTAATCCTTTCCTCTCAGTTCTCCTCCTTGGATTTTGAGCATGCACGCACATGTACCTGATGTGTTTTTCAAGCTGCCAGGTCTGGAACTTGAACTGCAGTTGACCATATGGGACCCAGCAGTCTTAACCAACACACCTTCCAACTGACCCTGAATTTTAACCATTCATATTAATTATGCACTAGTCTACATATTAAAATATGTTCTAAAAATAGCCTTGAGCTCTCAAAGTGAATTTTTTTTTGAGAGGTTTTCACTATAAGGCGCGTAAGCTCACCAGACAGACAGACAGACACAGAGACAGAAAGCGAGAAATCACCCCCCGGGGGGGTGGTCATGCCGCAATCCCTTCTCCTCCATTCTCCTCTTGAGATCCTGGGCGCACACGCGCCGGGCGTGAATTTTAAGCCACCAGGTCTGGGACACGAACCGCGGTCAACTACGTGGGAGTCCAGCGACATAGCCATTATGCTAACTGCTGGTTCCCTCAAAGTGAAATATTTTTTATGTGCAAAGTATGAGTGGCTTCCAGAAATTTCGTAGAAAATTGGAAAAGTCATATTATAAAAAAAAAGATGTACACGGATTTCAGAAATTTTTACAGTAAAATAAACTGGTACTTTGATTCCATCCCCATGAACTTTTAGTCCACTTAAAAAAATCAAATCACCACGTCTCCCCTTTCACAACTCCTTCCCATAGCCTACTAGAAACACAGCAACTAAGATCACCTGCCTTAATTGCCGCTGTCCCTGGCCTTCACTGGTGTCCCTGTTCTGCACAGAAGTCTGCTTATGTGCTGAATGGCCAGCCTATAATTTTAGCTTCCGTATTTCACCCTATCTTCACTCTTTAGTGTTTTTTTTTTTTTTACTTAAATTTATTTCTATAAAATCTTTTATCCTGTCATTTGCTCCTGTATAACATGGCCAGACAGGACTAGCACCCTTACCTAGAAGAACTTCCACAGTACAGTTACCATGCTTTTTTATGATAAAAGAGAAGGTAGATTGACATGCTACCCTATTTTTTGGTTAATTTCCAATACTTGGACTCTAGTATATCAGTGTTTTTGCTTTACCCAAAACTTCTGTAGGGACTATCAAGTGCTAAAATTAAAACAAAACAAAACAAAACAAAAAACACCTCTGCCCCGAGGAGAAGAAAAAGATTTCCTTCTCTGGGTTTATTCTCTGAAACTACTGAGGGCGGAATCGATTATACTTCTGTCTGTAACTACTGGAGCATTGTTCAGCTTTTGCTCCAAACTGATATGCTGTCATGAGCCAGTTAGTGTGTGGACTTCCCAGTTCTGAGGACCCAGGGGCAACAAGTAACACCGGGCTGTTTCCTCTTAGAGTACCAATGCTTCGTGCACTTACTTGTTATAAAGCTCTGGTGACTAGTAGAGCTCACTGCCTGATGACTTCTTTGGAAACTGATGCTCAGAAGTGGATACATAAATTGAATGCTAGGAGTGAAGTCACAGAATAAAGTAAAAAATGCATAATAGAGTTATATTCAGTGAATATTATGTTCCTAGTGTAAATCTATCCAAAAGCCTTACCTAATTTTCTTTCTGGATTTTTTAGTTGTATTTTGAACTGATTCTGTAATTATTAGAAGCTGGAGCAAGCCTATTCTGCCATGTCTCTTCTCTTTCAATGGCACCAATTATTCTAATTTGTGATTCATAGATTCAGAATGTTAGAGCTTTCTGTGACATTTGAGGTAATTCTATAAGCACTTGTTACAAGCACAGTGCACCCCCCACTTGGAAATGCAGACCTCTTGGAATAAACACACAATCTCGAGGGAAATACAAAAGGACTAGTGGGAAAGGAAAGGACACTCCCATTAGCTGGTAAGACCTGCCAGTCAGAGCTGGAGTTCAAGAGGAGATAGCACTGTCCTATCATCCTTCCACCTGAACAAACTGCAAGAGGACAAGGAATTTACTTCCCAGGGTAACACAGCTAATTTATGAACCAGCACTTGCTCCTTTTTTAAGATAGTTCCTTACCTAGTAAAAGATACAAAAGACTAGGAATGTCTATTAAAATGCATGTGGTTATCTTATTCATAGTCATCTATGGGTTATTTTCCCAAATGCTTAGACTTGGAAACCTAATTACTCTAAAATGAAATAAATTTTGCTAGGTTAACAGTCCATCATGAGGCTTTGATGTGGCAGAATCTCCCTAATCCTCTCTCTGCACTCCTGGCCCTCTGCAAGCCTTGGCCACCAGGTGAAAGGGACCTGCCCAACCCAAACTCTCAATTTGCATTTCATTCTGATTCTTTCACCTTGAGCTATTCCCAATTCTATACTTCACTCTCTCAGCAATCTTGATTCTTGTCTCATTCTTTAACTATATATTGAAGTGGTAGAATGCAGATATTGAAGGCAGATTTCCTGGGGTTGAATCCCAGCTTTGCCACTAACAATGGAATCTTGGGCAAATCACTTCATCTCTCTATGCCTGGGCTTCCTAATTCATTCATTCATTCATTCATTCATTCATTTGGAGAGGTTTTTGCTATAGGGCACGTGCACTCACCAGATAGATAGAGAGACAGAAAGCGAGAAATCACCACCACCACCCCCCCAGGGGGATGGCCACACTGCAATCCCTTCTCCTCCATTTTCCTCCCAAGATCTTGGGCACACATGCACAGGCGCCTGGCATAAGTTTAAGCCACCAGGTCTGGGACTCGAACTGTGGATGACTACATGGGAGTCCAGGGACATAGCCATTATGCCAATTGCTGGTCCCATCAGCTTCCTTATTTATGACATGGTCTAATAAACAATACCTACCTCACAGGGTTGTGTGGATTTAAAAAATTAGTATGTGAACACTTAAAACAGTGATTGGCACAGGATATATTGAAATAAAAAATTATAATTATCTACTTTGATGAAACAAGAGCCCCCAGATAATAACAATTACCATAATAATTAGTATTACATTATGATTATTATAACAATACTCATTTACAAGGCACTGTGCTTTACATGTATTCCAGCTGGTCTTCACAATAACTCTTGGTGTTCTATTAATATTATCCTTCTCTACCCTCTATCCCTTTACTTTTGTGCAGATAAAAAAACAATTAAGGTCAAAGGGCAAGAGAAATTAAACAATTTGTCCATGGTCACTCAGGCAGTAAGAGAGCAGAATCTGAACCAAGATCTGTCTTGGTATCTTTCCAATCTCTCTCAGAAAAGGGCCATAGCACTATTTTAAAGTTCTTTTTTTTTTTTTTTCCCTAATTACTTGCTCATCTTCCTTAAGGTCAGGAAGGCTGACCTCTCTGCGGAGGCTGAAGGGCAACAGAAAGGGATAGAGCTCTCTTGGAAGCGGGCAGGAATGGGATGGACACCACCATTGCCTTAGCCAGCTTACCCCCTGCCTTCCATTGCATCCCATGGTATCCACGCAGGCTGCACTGCTGGAGGCCATCCCTGATCCCCTGCTCAGTTGAGTACAGCATAAGGAGATGTGATCCTAGCCAAAATGGCAGTATTTATCATTTCTATAGCAGCAGTTCTTAGGATCGTTTTCTCCTATACTAGCCTAAGACAAATGGAACTTCTTTCCTTTCCTAAGGTAAAAAAGAAAAAAAAAAAATATAAATATATATATACACACACACACACACACACACGTACATTATGTACATATGTATATATACACACATGTACATATAATGTGTATATATAATATATACTATATATAATAATAATATATAGTATATACATTATATACTATAATATTAATTTAATATTAATATACTATATAATTATATATATACATATATAAAAAATTTTCCTCTCTTCTTTCAGAGCCTATAGTAGCCAATACTTGCCACTCTTTCTCAGTCATCCTCAGCTGTCTACATGAGCCTGAAATGGAGTCTCCCATAAGGTCTGGGGCTGGCAAAGGGCCAGTGGAGGTTAGAGGAAGATGAGTTTGCAGGAGGGACACCATACACCACTGTGTCCTGGCTCCTGCACCACCCTAGAAGCTCTTTGTCTACCCCCTTCACTCCCACCCTGTGACAGAGCCTTCACCCAACACCACCCAGGACGGCCCCTGGAAACTCCCCTGGAAAGCAGCTGAATCGACTACAGGCCCTTCCTTTTCCCAAAGACCAACGAGCAACACCTATGCTGAGCTTATCTCAGCAGACTGAACTTAGGAAGGGGAATACATGGGAAGGGTTTTTATCCTATTCCCCTCCCTATGCCCACCAACGTATTGAGCTATCAAACTATTAGAAATGTCAGAGGAGAGGAAGTTGCACGTTTGTTATATGAAAAGTAGTAGAAAAGCTGTCTGAAGAGAGAGAACAAGTGCAGGGGTGATAGAAATCCTGGTGGGCAGCAAAGGGTGCTGGCTGAGGAAAGAGAAGCAGTCAAGCACATTTCTAGGGCCAGAGGGAGCAAGCCGCGAGACTGGCAAGACGGTCTCAGACATGAGCCTTAGTCCAAGAACCCCTTGTCCCATTCCAGACTCTGAGTCTATCCTAAATTTTCCTAATACCCTTAGTTCCTCCCCTTATACCGCTTTGCCTCTGTCCCAAAAACCACCACCAGCTGGCAATGCTCAGCACAAAGGAGGAGTGAGAAACCAGAGTTCCCAAATCCTCTGCTACAAGAGGGATGTGCTCCTTGCATCCCTAGTTGTACTCTGAACAAACTTTCCTTTAGAAACAAGGTCATACATGTTGTTTGGCCTCTATAGTACTTTTAGTAGCACCTTTAGTTGTTATAGAATTATTAAAGAAAGGGTGGTCTGGGAGGCCCAGCCATGGTGGTACAAGATGCTAAGACACTGCTCCACAGGCTAGAATCACAGGGGAGGCGTGGGTTTGATTCCGGATCTAACCTGAAGGCTGGGTGCAGAGGTGTTCAGCCACCTGGGAGGCTGACAACATAGTGAAATCCTGTCTGAATGACCTGACAACAGTGGCACACATCTGTAGTCCCAGCTGAAGGCTGAGGCAGTAGGACAGTGACCCTGTCTTTTTGTTTGTTTTTAAGAATTACTTATTTTATTTCTATTATTATTTTTTTTAATTCACCAGAGTGGGACAGAAAGAGAGAAAAGAAGGAAAGTGAGAAAGCAAGCTGCCAGGTCCAGGACTCAAAACTGCGATTGGCCATGTGGAAATCTAGCATTTTAACCACCATGCCACCTGCCAGCCCCGTGACCCATCTTAGCAAAAACAAAAGACTGCCACGGCTCTTACCTGTATACACGTTTCCACCCATGTATAGTAGATACAGTCGGTGCCCTGCCCAGACACCTCTCTTGGTGCATACATCCCTAGCTGCTATAAGTGGCTGTTGCCCTTGGAGAATTACACTTGCCCTTCAGGAAGCAGGAGCTGCCTCGCCTGAGGGGTAACCACCAATCCACTGCCAAACAGTGGATGACAATGAGAGCGAAAAGACCAACCTCCTTGCCTCAAGCAGACTGACTCAGTAGTACAAGTTCTGCTCCAGGACTACCCACAGCATCAGGCCAACGCTGGTCGCTAGGTGAGACTGTGTCCCTGCCTAACTTTATCCCCCCTGCTTCATGCTAACTTCCTCACTCCCTTTCTCCTGAGACCATACCCTGAATACATCACTTACATAAAATCCCTGTCCATAGCTCTGCTGTCAAGGGAACCTAGCCTAAGACACACATCTATTCCGTATGTTTATTAGAGGTCCTAAACTGTCACAGCCATAATACACACCTCCAGGGAGGCCAAGGGTAAGATGAGAGGTGGTTCGACAGAACCTTCACACCAAGCTTGGACACACTACACACCTCAGTGTCTAAGACGCCTGGGCCTATGCCTAATGTATGCTTCCTTGCTGATACCAACAAACCACATTCTATCAAGTCTGAAATGAAGACTTATTCACGCTCTATGATAATTTTTATTAATATAGTGTATGAATTATTAAACTTATTAAAGGAATTAGCTGGGTAGCATTTAATATTAGCTAATGCATTTGTTACAATTCTTTTAAATATAGCAAGATGATTCTAAATCATTTTGTAATAATTATTTTTGCTACCACAGTATAAATCTCACATATATATGTGTGTGTGTGTGTGTGTGTGTGTGTGTGTGTGTGTGTATTTTTAATTTGCCAAAGGGCACATATGCTTGCCATAGACAGTGAGAGGGGGAGGGAGAAAAAGTGAGAAAACAACCCTCCACTCCCACCTTGGGAAATGGTCACATCACAATCCCTACTCCTCTATTTCTCTCTCCTTTTTGGAATTTTGGGAACATATACACACATGCCTGGTATATTCTTCAGCAGGTCTAAGAACCCACATTCGGACATGCAGGATCCACCACCCTAACTACTGCACCACAGGCTGGGCCTATATCTCACATCTTAAAATCAATTGTCAGGGATTTTTTTTGTTCTGTTTCTCTTTTGATTTTTTGCCTATGAACTGTAAACTCTGCTACTGGGGATGGCAGGATCCTTGAAAAGGAGGTTCTGATTAATCTAGCAGTGTTATAAAACAGATCAGATAGCCAGTTTGTAACTAATAAAAATATAATTAAATACATGAAAGCAAAGCAGAACATAATTTAATATTTCTGCTATGATTCAGAAGTTATATCTGGGTCAAGATTATAAACCTCAATTATAGTATTGCAGAAGTGTAGGGAGATTGGTGAGTGGCACTCAGGCTGAAAGAATGCCAGAGAGACCAGATCTTACTGGATGTATCTACAAAGATGCAACTGCATGATGCCTGGTACCTCATCCACTCTTTTTCTCCAAAATACTACTCTGAGTATAGGCTCTCATGAAGTCCCCCGCACTTAACCTCAACAGACTGAATGTACTCTTTTACCTACAATAAAGAATCAAAACTTCTTTATTTTCATGGAATTGCCTTATCAGATAACTTCTACCTAAATAAGAACCCAATCATTTAAAATCCTACCTAAATATATTTGGATGTATTCCTTTTTTTGAGAGATTTTTGCTGTAGGGTGTGTACACTCACTGAAGACACAGAAAGACAAAAAGACAGAAAGCAAGAAATCATACTCCCCCCCCCCAGGGGGGATGACTATGCTGCAATTCCTTCTCCATTCTCCTCTCCTAATTTTGGGCATGCATGCACATGTACCTGGCATGATTTTCAAGTCTCTGGGTCCAAGATTTGAACCACATTCAACCATGTGAGAGTCCCAGCACCTTAACCACTATGCCATCTGCTGGCCCCTGGGAGTATTATTTTGGGTATAACCTGTTGTAAATTACATTTACGTTGTTGTTTAACAAAATATACTGATCCTACCCTCCTGCCCCATCAGACTACTGGCAGGTCTTTGAAAGGGTTGTTTATAATTTGATAAATAAACATTTTTTAGAAGAAACTATCATTAAATGAAAACTTTCATACAGATATGAGAACTGTTGGTGGTTTCTAAAAAGTCCCTTTATATTGGCCAAATAAATCACAGATACTAACAGATCTTAACAGTGTTTCTGTATGTGCACAAGTTTTGCAATAGGAATAAGAATTAGTTCTATAATTTACTTGCTTAACACACACAGATACTGGAGAGGATATATAATTCTAAAAAACATTTCCTTTTCAACTCATCAGTAATTGTGGTTAAATGAAGCCTTGGTAAGATAGGCTGTAGAACTCTAAATGAAGCTCTTTGAACAGATTTAAACATTTATTAAAAATAAGAATGGAATTAAATAGGATAATAAATATTGCCCAAGATCCTGATGGGAAAAATTGGAGTATAAAAGGATTACCTCCCCCCTTGGGAGGGGTACTTACTCTCCTGTTTTTCTCTCTCTCTTTTCCTCTCTCTCTTTCACAAGTGCCCTCTGATGTGCATGTGAGTACACAAACACACACACAAACAGGAAGAAAATCATATGACATGTATACACACACACACATAATAGTTCTCTTAATCATATTTTGATTTCTTTTTGCCATAGACCTTAATGTTTTCCATGATTTCCTATGCTTAATACATCTCCCTTCTCTAATAAAAAAAAATTAAATATCATTATCTATCTTTCAAGATCCATCGGCTTCACCATGAACAAAAATTATTGGGAATATCCTTGTTATCCTTGATAACAACTCATTTGAAATGTCTTTTCACAATCTAATGAATAGCTACTCATTTTTGGTTTTGTTTTAAAGATTTAGTTATTTCATTTTACTTATTTATTTTTTAATTTGACTAGAAAAAGACAGAAAGAGAAAGAGAAAGTGAGAAACCAAACCACCAGGTCTGAGACTCGAACCACAGCCATGTGGGAATCCAGCATCTTAACCATGACACCACCTGCTGGCCCTTGACTTTGTTTTTGTTTGCCAGATGGCATATGTGTTTGTCTGAGAAAGACATAGAAAAGGAAACTGAGAAAGCACTCCCTCATGGGGGACAGTCATGCTACAATCCCATCGCCTCCATTTCTCCCTCCTTTGGGGATTTTGGGCACACATGCACATGTGTCCAGCATGTGTTTCAAGCCAACAGGTCTAGGGCTAGAACTATGCTACCGGCCATGTGGGATCCAGCTGCCTTAACCACCATGCCACCATCTGGCCCACTACTCATCTTTTAAGACTCAAATTAAATATTGTCTTTTTTGTGAGTCTTCTCTTTTCCAGGTAAAATTCATCTTTTCCTTAAATATACACTCACCACATTATAATTATTTGCTGTATCAGCTGGCAACTACATTTGGCTATTAATAAGAAACCTGTTACTGTTCTCTCACATAAAAGAAATTCAATATTGATGACTGAAGATAGTTGTATGGACACAACTGGGGTCTACTTTATAGTATGTTCATTCTACTCCCTGGGGTTTATGCCTAGGATCAGATTTGGATACATGTGTAAGGATATGTCAGCTGTGCTAGCTAGTGGATATACTTGGACTAATTGAGTTCATTGGTAGAACAATTGAATGGGGGGGGCGGAAGGCATTGAGGGCAATCATGAATGTCAGGGACAATGGAGGAGGAAGATGGGACATGGCAGAGGGTGGGGATGGGAAGCTAGGATGGCAAAACAAAAGGCAAGGTATGCAGGACACGGGAATTGGGAAATCATCTGCCGAGAACATGTATGTTGATGTGCTTGATTGAGCCAATGCACAGTGTATTTTGGATGGAAAATTCATATGTGTGTTGTGATGAGAAAAAAAAATTTATAATAATAATAAAAAAAAAAAGAAATTCAATAGTAGGGGCTTCAGTATTCTTATGATGGCGCTTTTCACTTCTCTACTCTGTCTTGTCGATGTATGACTTTAGATTTTAAGGCATCTTGTTGTCACAAGGTTGTTGCTCTAGCTCCTGCTATCACACCCATGTTCTAGGCAGGAATAGGGCTTGAGTCAGCACTGCTAGTATTCCACAATTGGCCCACCAATGGGAGCTTTTCCAATGGGAATAGTCACATATAACATCTTCCATCCACATACGACTGGCCTATGCTTAGTCACTCCATCTGCAAGGAAGGTTGTGAGATGAAATTTCTTAGCTGGGCACAAAACAAGGTTCCTGTCACTAAGCTAGAAGGGGAGAAAGGGAATGGGATGGTTCTCATTTTCTTTTTTTGTATTTGTTTCTTTAGATGGACTGTGAGTTCATGGGAGGTTATGTCATGTTCATTTTTATAATCCCAGAACCCAACATAGTACCATAGTTCATGATGCTTAGTTTTTATATTATGTTACTAATTGAAAGAAGAATGGAAATCTCAGCTAGATACGTGTTAGCAAAAAGAAGTAATAAGAGTAGTCTGAATTAATTTATTCAACTTATATTGTCCTTCATGGACTTAATTATTTCAACTACCATTATTTGAGCTCCTAGTCTAGGGCCTGTATGAGGTGTGAGGGACAGAGCCTCCAGTACAAATAGCTCCTGGCTTTTAGAGCAGGTAGGGCTGAGTTTGGGAAAGGATAGTCAGGGCTCTGCAGCAAACAAGAAATCTCAGGGCACTGTCCTAAGATGACTGAGAAGTGGGGTAGAGACCTGGACTACCAGCTGAGAGGTTAGGAAGAGGGGAGTATTTCCTTATGAGTGACACAGAGTGAGGAAGAAATGGAGGAGAGGAGGAAAGACAGATGGGACGCTGGGAAACAAAGAACCTGATAACTTAGTCAGGAGTCTGTAAGTAATTCCTGCCGGCATCACATGCTATTTGTCAGGAAAAAAAAAAGTCATTCCCATGTATCCCCTGGATTTCCTCATGAAGAGATTTCTCCACACTTAGCCCTTGAAAGATTCTGAGCCACTGACAATCCCCTTCTGGGTACAGATGTCTTGGCCAGTCTGGAATATGGTCACGATTGTGGTCCGTGGGTCTTCCTGAACATGGAAAAACCATCTTCCCAGCATCTCATCTTATAAGCTGGTGTTCCCTGATAGATGTGTTTGGGAAATGCTGGTCTACATGCACATTTCTCAAACTTGGCAGTTTGACTCCAGTAGACATCATAGAGTTGCCATGTATTTCCAGAGAAGGATTTAGCCAAGGGAACCACAGGTATAAACTAGGTTTCATTCCTTCTTTCTTTAAGAATTATTTATTTATTTAATTCCATTTGTTATTATTATTATTTTTTAAATTTGACCAGAGAGAGACAGAGAAAGAGAAAGGGAAAGCGAGAAAGCGAGCCGCTAGATCCAGGACTAGAACTGCAGCCAGCCATGTGGGAATCCAGCACCCTTAACCACCACGCCACCTGCCGGCCCCTAAACTAGGTCTGTTAGTGTGTTAATACCTTGAAATTGCTTCCAGGAATATAAGAAAATAAATTCTTGGTTTAGGCCAATACATTTGTAGTAATTTGCTACAGGAGCAATGGGAAGCTAATAGGATGGGACTTCACGGGAAAAGAAGAAAAAAGGTACAAGTTAATTGTGGTACAGAAAAACTTTGAAATCCATACATAGTTTTCCTGTAATGCACATTTTCCACGAACCTTTTGAAGACCCTGTACATAATTTCCTAATGCATTTCCTGGTGTGGCTTCCTTATCTCACACTGCAGTGTGAGATTACTCTCTCCCCCTCTGGATTCTTTTTTCTGAATCCATCCTCTTTGTTTTCTCAAAAATCAAATCTGATCACATCACAGAGTTTGAAGTACAAGAATACTCACCAACGCTAGATAGTTTCCTCTCCTGGCATAAAATCAGAAACCAGAAGTAAGGTTTGTTTACAAATCTCACCAAGGACATTTGATGAGACCTCGGGAAGGCTTAAGAGGGATATGACTATAACTAAGAAAGCTTAAAACAAACTGTACTTTACTCTGAAGAAAGAATGCATTAACCGAAAAGGCTAAGGCAAGGCAGGGATTTTTCTAGGCTTATCCAGCAATAGACAGAGGCAAATTCACTGACTCTGGTAGCTATCAACCAACAAAGCTCACTAAGTTGTGTAGGATAACCAGCAGGTGCCTTGGTCTTAGGATGAGCTTCTCCTAAATAGTGGGCATGGTTGAGTAATCATTGTAAATCTAATACTGATGTAAATGCTGGTCATATGACAGTTGACTAGCACAAGTCAGTCCATCTATACACCTCTGGATGTGAAATAAAACAGGCTGGAGATGAGCAGATGGCATAATGGCTATGTTGCTGGAATCCCACGTAGTTGATCACCATGCAAGTTCCAGACCCAGAGGCTTAAAACTCACACTGGGCACATGTGTGTGCATGCCTGAAATCCCAAGAGGAGACTGGAGAAGAAGGGACTGTATCATGGCCATTCCCCCTGGGGGGGGGGGTAATTTCTTGCTTTCTGTCTCTGTCTCTCCAGCAAGTGCATGCATCCTATAGCAAAAATCTCTCAAGAAAAACAAAAATCCAAACTGAGGCTCGACCCTTCTAGTAAACAGAAACTAGATTAAGGTCCAGCTACTCAGTGAGATCCTGAATCCCAAGCTTAATGATGATAACTATATTCTTGTCTGCTACCACTCACTTCTGTTTCAAGACCTGCCCAAAACAGGGGCGACTTTCAGAGCAAAAGTCGTGAAGAAAATTCTAAGAGGAAGGAGAGGTCAACCCTGGCAAACCCCACTAAAGGCACGAAAAGATGGAGATTAAATTTTTCCATTACATTTGACAATTAGGCCGTGACTGATGTTGTTCAGTGGAGTGAAAGGTTGACAAGGGAATAGGCGGTTAGGACATATTCGCATTAAGGCTAGACAACTCCTTTGAGAAAAGTCTAGTAGGGTGAAGGGAGAATCCATGCTCTACAGATTCTCCTTTAAATAATATTCCCCAAAGGATATAGAGAACTCTTCTCCCCCAAACCCTCCAAATGTTCTTTCATCAAATTTAAGTCTTACTCTTGCTCCTCAGCCCACCTGGAGACGAGAAACTAATGAGCTGTGGAAAAACTAAAGGTCAAAAAACAAGAGGAAGAAACACAGCGTCAAAAAAACAAAACTCAAAACAAATCAGGCCCTGAGTCAAATGAGAAGTAACGAGTTGTGCTTCAAATTTAACATCCATGTTTTTATCATTGTAAAAAGTGACAGTCTAGAGAATTGAAGGAGGGGGCAGTGTTCTATCACTGGACTGCCTCCTGGTATCTCATCCATTATCTGCACCCTATCTCCCTCCAAGCGTCTAGCCCTTTCTGAGTTGTGGGCACGTGTGAACACCAGCCTGGACCAAAGACTGCACTCTGTCCAGTGGCTGGAGTACTGCACGCCATAAAAAAAGAGCGGGGTCTTGAAAACAGACGCATCTGCATTCCCATATGGAAGCACCGTTTCCTGCCTTGAGTACCTATCTGTAAAGATGGGAGAGGTGCGGGTGTGTGTGTGTGTGTGTCTGAATCCGAGCCCTGTTCTTTCTAAACTTTTGTTACTCACGTCTGATTCATTCGCTGTTGCTTTTCTTTCTCTGCCCCCTGCCTCTGTCATTGCCTGCTGCTAAGGGGGGACGCTGAATCACGGCCACTCCAGATGAAAGCAATTCAAACCCAGTCCTCGAGGATGGAGGGCTTCCCCCCCTTGGCTGAGGAAGAAGCCTCGTACTTTCCGGGGTGACCGTAGAGGACAGTTTCCCAAGTCTCCATAGCCGCGGGCTATGGAAGGTCTGACTCGCGTGGGTGTCTGAGGCGCTGGTCACCGCGCGGCGGCCGGCTTCCTGGGCCTGGGGCCTGGCGGAGCCGCGGGCCGGGCGGCGACGGGGGCCGTGCTAGGGCCG
>NW_006159458.1:5256527-5264928 GCF_000334495.1 Tupaia belangeri chinensis | reverse complement strand
GGCAGCGCCTGGGACCTCTCCTCCTCCCCGGGAGCCTCGGACGCCCCTTCCCCGCCCTCTCCTCGCCCCGCATCTTGGGCTCTTTGGCCCGTGGGCCCCCACCCCGTCCTGCCGCCGGCTCCCCACTTCTCGGCGTTCACCTTCTCCCCGGTGAGTCTTGTCACCCTTTGCGCCTTCTCCCCGCGGTACACACGCGCCCTGGACTGAAAAGTGCGAGCTTGTAGGTTGCTTTTCTGCTTCCTCTGTGTCCTTGGCCAGGGACTTTCGAGGCCACTTTTGTTGGGAAAGGAAATGTGTATGTCTGACTTCTTTAATATTGTTTTTTTTTTTTTCTCTCTGTATGGAAATCAGATGCTTGCTTGGCCAGTGGCGGGTTGGGAGACGTGGGGGGTTTTTTTCTTGGGAACGCTGGGGGGAAAAAATGGTTTATAGGTTTTTAAATTTTGTTTGAACAATTGAGCATCTTGCCTCGTTATTCCTCCTTGCCACCATCCCCTCCGGGGAGGGGAGCTCAGAAAAGGAGACTTTAAAGGAATTCCGTTTTGCAGACTAGAAACTTTAAGAGGGTCAATCGCAGAAAGGCTGCTAGGATTCAACTTTAAGGGACTCAGCTTTGAATGTGGATCCAGTGCGGCGCGGGGTTGCTAAGCCATTACCTGGGTTCCTAACCGGGTGTTGCATGGTTATTTTAGCATCATAGAGCCGCCTGGTGTTGCTAAACCACTCGTTTCCCAGCGTCAAATGGCATCTTCAGCGGTGTAATTGTAGGATATAATTGCCGGTCAATATTGTCCCTGATCTTTAGGGATTTCGAAGGGAAACAGATGCAAGACACGTTTCATAGCTGCCTTAAACCTGTCCGGATAGCCCCGTCAATACATCAAAGCATTGCATTTTTAAAAATCCCTCCACCCTGGTGACAGCATGGACGAACATTTATGGATTTTGCAATAGATTGCGGCTCAGCAATTCTTTATTAGATCTATTTTGTCCCCAGGAAACATCTTTTAAACATGTATAGATCTCTGCCCTTCTCTACATCGGATTAACCACTCCTTCTAGTGGAGTGGGGAGGGAGGTCATTTTTCTCTTTTTGTTTTTCTGCCTTTCATCTTAGGGTTGCCAGGAGTTGTAATCATGTCATGAAGGGACAGAAGAGGGGACGCTTGGGACGCTTTTTAAATGGGTTTTCAACCTCCTTCCTTTGCCTGGGTGAGGCAGCAGTGGCTGTTAGCCAGCTCTCTGCAGAAAGAGAGAGTGGTGGACAGAAGACTCAGGATGCCCCTCACAGCACTGCTTTCTGAAGTGATTTCTGTGTTTTAGTTTTAGAGGGCATATTAATGGTGCTTTTAGTTTTGTTTATCTGCAAAGGGAACAAATTCTTCCCGCGCCATCACAATTGTACATGGCCATACTTCACTTTTAAAAAGATAGAATATAATTTGATGATGATTCTAGTGCAAGATCAGACACAACAAAATATGATTGGAACATGCATGATAAAACCTCTCAGAAATCTCCCCCTTCCTCATTTTCCCCTCGTTGTAAGAGTCTCAAGGTGGTTTCTTTTCCATTATAGGCACAGTTGGCAGTAATGCATTGAATTCTTTCTAGGTTCATTGCTCAAGCCTCATTTGTGGACTTCAGTAGCTCAGGGGGACATTAAAGAGCCCATGAAGGAGCGTATCATGGGACAGTGCAGATAGAGAAGGCATTTAAGTTTGCAGAAGTTATCAGTGTACTGCAGGGAGAAGCAGAATGTTTACTAAATTCAGCATTTAGTTGAGAGACATAGGAATTGAAGATGTAATATTCTATGTGGTAAAGTATCATTTCTTTTTGCCTTTGTCTTTTTTTTTTTTTTTTTTTTTTTTAAGATTTCAGCTTTCTAATTGGAATCCCAGTGCTTGGCTTTTGTAGCTTTCAGTATTTGGGGACTTGCATCATTTTTTAACTTGAGTGCCTTGCATTTTGAGAAATGGATAGTTCTTCAGGGTTTCTTTCTTATTACTCTACTTATATTGATGTTTATAATGACTTGGAAGTAAAAATACTATTTGCTGCCGGATATTGTTGCTCTTTTCATTACGGTTATTTCTTGTCATAATGGATTTGCCTTATTATTGTAAAACATTAGGATATTAAATGTATTGCTAATATTCACAATGTCACAAAACTCTGCAGGTTGAGGAGGAATGGGGATAGATGTTGGACAGGAAAACATTATGCATCATAAAAATCTGAGGATTTGGATATAAAAAATAATATCATGTGTTTACTTTCCTTGCCTGCTACTTTGCTCCAAACCTAGATAGATTCCAGCACTTAAAGCACAGAGATAGTTTCCAAGTACTTTACATACTGGAAAGAATGTTACCCCATAGCCAGCCAGTCTTGGGTGGCAAGTGTAACTTTGTCACTTCCAAGATGAGTGAGGTTGGTCATGCTCCTTTGACCTCTGATCCACAGTTTGTTCTCTGTAAAATGGAGATACTACTACTGAAAGAGATTCTGTGATGAGTAAAACACCTAAAGTAGCGTCTAGCACAAAAGTGGCAGCATCTCAGACTTCTCCAAAACCTGGCTCTTAATCACCCAAACTTTTCAGATGGTCCTGCCTCTATTTTTTTTTATCACATCTCTCCAAGGAGTAGCTCATTCTACTCTCTTTTCTGTCCTATCAGCCCCACCAAACCAGTTCATCACAAAAATCATGTTCATTTTTCCTACAAGGTATCTCACCCCTGACCGATTTTCATTCTTCACCATGCTACCGTCCTAGTTGAAGCCACGGTTCGCTTTCCCGGGGGCTGTGACTTACACACATTCCACTCCCTCCCAGTCTCTCTACCCACTAGCAGCTGGGGTTGGGGTGAGGGGAGTCACTTGGCATTTTTAAAGTCTTCAGGTTCTCAACGAAGAGGTTTATTCTTGGGATTTTCAACATGCCTTCCAGGGCCTGCATGGTTTGGCCCCTGCCTGTCTCCCGCACCTCTGGCCAGCATCTGTGGTCAGGCCTCCAGCTGAATCCCTGCAGCGCTCTTGCTCAGGCTGTCGGTCTCTACTTGAGGACCTTTTCTTTGTGTAACTTCTCCTTGGTCACTAACTCAAACAACCTTCCTTATAGAAAATCACCCTTATTATCACATAAATTAAGAGCCCCTTTATTTTCTCTTTGTAGCATAATTGTCTCTTCCTTCTTAATGTTTACCATAACTTATATGTTACTAAATTGTTTAATGTCTTTCTCTTGCCTTAAGGTTACCAAGAGGTTGATAAGCATGCCTGGTTTATTCACAAGTGTCTGGTGCTCAATAAATATTTGTTGATGTAATTTAGATAGCAATATCAGTTCTGTATTTGTATCTCGAGTATCTTTTTATTATTGTTGTTAAATTTGCTTTTTTTTTTTTTTTTGGAGAGATTTTTCACTGTAGGGCGCATGTGCTCGCCAGACAGACAGAGAGAGACATAGAGACAGAAAGCGAGAAATCACCCCCCAGGGGGGATGGTCACGCCGCAATCCCTTCTCCTCCACTCTCCTCTCAGGATCTTGGGCACGCACGCACACGCGCCCGGCGTGAGTTTTAAGCCACCGGGTCCGGGACACGAACCGCAGTCGACTACGTGGGAGTCCAGCGACATAGCCATTATGCTAACTGCTGGTTCCCTAAATTTGCTTTTCATGACAAGAAGGCCATACTGGCACGTTCCTGTGTTCCTTCTTTGTTAGAGATGTGTGTAATCTGAAACCACTTTTACAGTTACCGGGACAAATTATGTAGGCTTTGTGGAAGATTCATAGTAATACATTGAGACACCTTGTAATTAATGTTTCCCTTGTGATTTTTGGTTGTAGATAATCCTTTTTTTCCATTAAAATAATTATGCCTCATTCCATCAGCACAGGATTACTAGAAGGAAGAAGTATTACTATGTGATGCATTTTGCTGTATCACGTGATAACAGTAGTCAGCTCCTGTTGACTGCTTAGGACCAAGCTTCAGAGGAAGGTGGGAAAACTAGTAGAGGAATGAGAGTTAGGGTTCTAAGGATGGTCCTACCATCCAGCCGCTGATGTGACTAGTGGAACCAAGACAGCATTTCACCGTAGGTGAGACAGAGGAGTTGGTTAAAAGTGGGAGCCACCTAGAGGTCTGGAGTTCTATTTTTTTCCCTAAAGCATTCCTGGTTTTAGCCCAAAAAAAGTCTCATGACCCTCCAAGTCCAAGGTTTAAAGCTTTGTTTGAGTGTTTTGGTCATGTGGTTGCTCTTTACAAAATTTTAGTTTGCTGTCTTGTAAGCCTGAAGTATTTATGTCGTTATTATTGAAGCTTGTAGTCTCTGCTGCCTGCATAATCACCTGCATTGTCTCTTGACTTGTGTTTTAGGACTTTGACTTTCCTTCGGAGTTCTCTCTTCACACTCTCGAAGTATAATTTCAGTTCTCTTCAAGTTCGCATCTTGCAGATCACTAAACTGTAGGAGACTTTAGCCTTAGTTCTAGTCCCTTCGGTATTTCCTCCTCTGCACTCAGCCCCTGAATTTCCCCAGACCTTGGCGCCTCTGAGTGGTCTGGACTCTGATGCCATCTGAGTGTCCTCGTAGGGGAGCAGGGGGACTTCTGAGCCCCCGTGCCCCCGTCCTGTGTGAGCTCTTGCTAGGTGCACACACAGTGGATGGAGGAGTGGGCAGCTCACCTGGTCCGTCAGAGGGAAGTTTAAGCTCTCCATACCTTTTCTTCACTTGGGGAAATCGTTCCATTCATTCTCTCATTTCTCAGCCCCTTATTTTTTAGTCAGGAAGGTGTGACGAGCTAGAGACACCCCGTTTGGACAGACCCTTTGCCCTCCTTCAGGTTTTACCTGTATAAAAATGTGGGTGGTGGGATTGAAGAGGGGCATGCCATGTAATTTGTTTCCTGCTGGGCCATGTATCCCAGAACATTTGTATCCTGTGGAGGAAAGGAAAATTATGGTGGTGGTCGTGGGTGGGGGGGGTTCCTTGTTTTTTTCCCTCTAATGTGTTAATATGTATGCGTACTGATTACTTGGGTGACCTTGAACAAATTGCCTGGGGCTTTTTAGCACCAATAATAGATATTACTTATTTATTTCACAGCCTCATTTGTATGATTTAGTAGGCTTATTTTTGCATTGTTTTCCTTTCTTTTTTAAAATTTTTGTCAAATTCAGATATATCTTACAACTCATTACAATTAACTCCAGAGCTATCCAAGTGTTGCATGTCAAGAAAAATATTTTCTTATTCAATACCATATGTTTTACTCATTGCTTTGAAAAGAAATAAGGCATAAATGCAAGTTGTAACAAGAGGCGAGTTGTAATAATTTTCCACCAGTTTATTTATGCGGGTGATATATTTGGTCACACTTGCTAACTGTCATTGGTTTCTGAGTGCTGAATCATGTTTATCTATAATAATATTAATTTTATGTTTGGAAAATCACTTACATCTTCAAGATGTAAGTATGTTTGTTGCAAAAAGTAGGATTCTTTTAATAGGCATTGGACAAGAGAGTAAGATTTTGCTCTTATTTTTGCTTAAAATTTCTAATAAATTTATATTTATTTTCTATTTAATATTTTAAGTCTATTTATTTACTTAGAGAAAGACAGACTCAGCCAGGGACCCCCATACAGGATCTGGCCATGCCACGATCCTTCCCAAGCTCTCCAGCCAAGCAGGGTCACCCCAGATACATGCACAGGCATAACTAGCCTATTCAGGTCAACCTGGAAACAGAACCCTGGCTGAAGCTTCCCATGTGGCTGCAGTATAATGCAGCAGTGCTCTGCCACCTGTGCCACTGTGACTGGGCCTTTTAAAAACATTTTTTTTAAACAGGGTCTCACCATGTTGCAGTCTTTCTGCCTCAGTCTCCTGAGTAGCCAGATCACAGACATGTACAACCATGCCTGGCTCTTTCAGACAGCATCTTGTGTTGCCCACATTGGCTGTGCTAGGCTTCCTGCCAGACCTCCCAAGCAGCTGGGACTACAGACGCATGCCACCATGCCCAGTTTTTAGGGTGTTCTAGGCATCAAATCTAAGTCTCCTGTGTCACCTCAGCCTGTCAAGTAGGAGCACCTACCAGGTGTGGCACTGCTGCTGAGCCTTGATTAAATTCCTAGTTTACAAAACCTTACTGTAGAAATACCATTGAGAAATAGGTTGGCATTTTTTAATGCTTAAGATAAAATGTAGTTATTTTTGTAGGAGGTTCTAATAGATGTCTGAGCATTATTCTTTTTATAATGTCAGGTACATTAGATGTCAGAAACTCCAAATGTAGTGGTGGTGGATTTTCCTCATTTTCTAGTGTATAATGCCTTCCTTTTCTTATGTTTCTTTTTTAAACAGCTTTATTGAGATATCACTGACTTGCAATAAACCGGATGTACTTAGCTGTATGATTTTAGAAGCTTTGCCCCGTATGTACACACATACATACACACACACACACACACACACACACACACGTGAAATCATTGCTGTGGTGGACATAACTGTCACTTCCCTCCCAGATTTTCTCATTCCCTTTTGTAATTCCTTTCCCTTCCATTTTCTCCTTTACCTAAAACTACTGCTCTGCTTTCTGTCACTATAGGAACATTTGCATTTTCTAGAATTTTAGATGAATGGAATCAAACAATATGTACTTTTTTTTTTGGTTTGACTTTTTCCATTCAATAATCATTTGGAGACTTATTCATGATGATAAATGAAGAAGTAATTCTTTTTCCTTGCTAAGTAGTAGTCTATTATAAGACTATACAACAGTTCATTTATCTCTTCACTTATTGATGAACAAGTGGGTTTTCAAATTTTGGCTATTACAACTAAAGTTGTTATGAATACCCACATACAACTTTTGTATAAACGTACACTTTCATTCATCTTGAGTAAGTACCTGGGAGTGGAATGGCTAGATCATATGGTAGGGGTATGCTTACCTTTATAGAAACAGCCAAACTGTTTCCAAAGTGATTGCACGGTTGTGCATTTACAGCAATGTATAAGCAAGTTAATTTCTTAACATCCTTTGTCAATACGTGACATAGTCAGTCTTTTTTAGTCAGTTGTGTTATTTCATTGTTATTTTATAATTCACATTTTCCTAATGATCAGTAATGTTGAGCATCTTTTGATGTGTTTTTCTATCTGTATATATTGTCTTTAATGACGTTTCTGTTTAAGTCTTTAGCCTGTAGTTTTTAATTGGGTTGATTGTTTTCTTATTGCTGAATTTTGAGAGTTACTATATATTTTGGGTATAAGCTCTTCACCAAATATGTTCTTAACAAAGAATTTCTCGCAGTTCATGGATTGTCTTTACAATCTCTTAACTATGACTTTTGAAGAGATTATCTTCAAGTTTGTGGCTTGTATTTACAATCTCTTAACAGTGACTTTCAAAGAACAGAAAATTTTTAATTTTGATGAAGTCCAGCATATGAATTTGTTGTTTTGTAGATTGTACTTTGGGTATGGTATTTAAAAAGTATTTACTTGACCTAAGGTTACAAAGACATTCTCCTTTATTTTCTTCTAGGAGTTTTATAGTTTTAGATTTAAGTGTATGATCCATTTTGTGTTAATTTTTATATGATAAGAGTTACAGATCGAAGTTTATTTTCTGCATATGGAAACCAATTGTGCTAACACTGTTAAAAAGACTGTTCTTTATCGAATTGCCTTTGCATCTTTGTTGAACATCAATTGCCTATTATAGTCATTTGTCACTTCATGATGGGGGCTAGGTTCTGAGAAATGTGTCTCTAGGTGGTTTTATCATGTATGAGCATCATAGAGTGCACTTACACAAATAGATGTAGAGCTACTACACTTCTAAGCTTTGTAGTAGTCTCACGAGTCCACCATTGCATATGTGGTCTGTCCTTAACCAAAACATCATGGGGGGGGGATCCTGAGTGTATATCCCTTTTTATTGTATTGTTTGGCGTTCATAACTGGATGGCACAAACTAAATAAAAAGCAGCTCAACTCAATACTTGATCATGTGTTTTTGTCATGTTTACTCTAATAAAATTTCTAATTTTCTCACTGTAGCCTTATGGTAACCTTTCCTATTCAAACATTCCTTCTCCCTCTCTTTCTTTCTCTTTTTATTTGCTGTCTGTTATAATAATAAAGTCTGGTTTCAGGGCTACATACACACACCTTGCCCTTTTTACCCAGTCTCAAATACAGTTTTTGTTATCTTTCCTGTTAATGTATACTTCACTATTGTTTATCTTTGAAACTCTCCCAACCTATATTAATCTTTTGGTTTTAATTTTTCTAGTCTTTGTTATCTGACTCTCTTTCTATTGTATTTAATTGAATGAGTAACAGTTTGTGGCATGTATTGGAAAGA
>NW_006159458.1:5249624-5256264 GCF_000334495.1 Tupaia belangeri chinensis | reverse complement strand
AAAGAGTGTCCATGTAAGTTCAAAGCCCAGCTCTACCAGGTTGCCTTGGAGAAGTTATGAGTTAACCAAGCCACAGGTTCCGAATCTTTAAATGGGGCGACTAATTTATCACTCAGAGTTGTTTTGAATAGAAGATGCTCATACATGTCCATATACAGTAGTGAGTGTATGTGAAGTGCCTCAGTGGAGTTAGTGCCTTTTCTCCTTACTCAACTCCAGTTGAACTCTAAATACTCATTTGATCTGACCTGTGAGCCTGGATAGGCCTCAGCGCTCTTTGGGAAGGAAAAGTGCTGACCCCTGCAGTCTGTCCAGCCAGTGGTCCCAAGGAGCACCGCAGTTAGGGACAGCATTGTCATTTCGGTCACCCAAGGGCTAGAGAGGAGTATTTGCTTGTTAATGTACCAAGATGCTTCTCAGCCCTCACACTCCTGAGTCTGCTGCTTTAAGGCTGTCTCTCAGTAATCCTTCCTCTCCACTGAAATCCAGTCTCACTTTGCCTTGGCTCCCACCCTCAATCAGGAAACAGAATGTTCAAGTCTCTTGAGACTGGTGTTCCTTGTAGCTGAAACCTTTATCAGCGGACTTCTTGCTGGAGCTGTCTCTGCTCATTGCTTCCACTGCCTCACCTGCCAGCTCGCTCTCCAGCCAGGTACTATTTCCTAGAAACATTTCAGGCAGCAGGCCCAGTATCTGAACTGTCAAAATCAGTGGGAACCTTTCAGTCCTAATATAACCAAAATTTTTTTGCAGCATGTTTACTCTGTTAGGCTGTCTCATTTTGCCTTGAAACTTCTCTCTTTGTCAGCACTGTTTCTGTTCATTCATTCAAAGATGGATTGCACCTCGTTCCAGCACCGGATGTAGCCGCAGACAGAACAAAGTTTCTGCTCATACGAAGAGCACACTGTACTGGGGGGTGTTAAACACTGAAAGAATAGATCATTTCATGTACTTTATATTACATATAATATGCAGATATTTTGGAAGAAAACTGTAGCAAGGTGGGTATTGAAAATGATGGGTGCCAGCCTGTGGCCTAGTGATTGAGATAGCCAGATCCCACATGGCTAACCTTGCGGTTCAAGTTCTGGACCCAGCAGCTTGAGAAACACACCAAGCACATGTGCACATGTGCCCCAATCCCAAAAAGAAAGGAGAATAGAGGAGAAGGCATTACAGCGTGACCATTCCCCGTGGTGAGAATGCTTTCTTCTTTTTCATCTTTCTGTCTCTCCTGAGTGAGCGCCTATGCCTTTTAGCAAAAAAGTAAACAAACAAACAAATAAAACAAGAAAATGCTGGGATGGGAATGAGGATGTCGTTGGATACTGAGTGGACAGAAAGTCTTACTGAGAGCATCTGAGTAGAGACCTTAATGAAGGAGGGAGCCAGCTCTCCAGCTGCCAGCTGTCCTCTCAAGGAAGAACATGCTGGTGCTTACATGCCAGCAGAGGCCTGGAGTGGGTGCTTATGGGTGTGCCCACATTGTAACAGCCAGAGTGAGGCTGGTGAGAAGAGGGGCAGTGGCTGGAGAGGAGAAGAAGTGATAGTGGGGGTTTCTATACTGGGGCTTTTGTGGCTGCAACAAGGATCTTGGTTATGAATGAACTGGAGAGCAGGGTGGGTAGTAGGCAAGAGTGTGGACTGTGGAGCCGGCTGTCCAGTTAAACTCCAGCCTGTGTATACTGGTGTAGTGACTCCCAATTAGTTCCCTGACTTCTTTGTGCCTCATCAGTAAAATGGGGATAGTAATGGGACCTATCTCATAATATTGTTGTAAGAATTAAATAATATTTTTTAAAACAGAACATAATAGATAGTAGTTACGTTTTGTAGTGTTTGTTAAATAAAATTGGTTAGTTGAAAAGAGCCTGTTGACATGTGGAAAGTAACTTCCAAGGCAAAGTAAGGATAGCGGCATGAAGACCAATTAGGGGATGATGGCAGTAGCCCACCACGGAGGGCTTAGAGGAAGTGCTGGTGGTAGAGGCAGGAGGTGGGGAGAAGGGCCACATCCTGGGTGTATTTTGAAGGAAGGCCCTACCTCCCAACTGAAGGGTCAGATCTGCTTTCCTTCCATCTCCGATCTTCCCGACTCTACTGTTTCCCCTCACTTAACCCAGTTCTCAGATGAGGTGGGACCATTGGGAAATGTGCAGGCGTACTCGTTGGTTGTCAGAGAGGCTGAAGTGTATTTCTGATTTTTACTGTCAGGGTCTAGGCATCTTACACTGTGAAGGCTTGTCTGTTAACAGTTGGTCAGTAGCACCCTGGTTGAGAAGTGCCGCTTTAGACCTCTTCCCAGCCCTCTTACTTCCCCCACCCCCACAATTTCTTAACCTGCAATCCCTGGATGGGCAACAAAGGATCTGCATACTTTCTAACATTTTCCTCCAAAAGTGCTTATTTATATGTGCTTTTTCATTTCTTTGTTTTTGTTTTGTTTTTGAGAGTTCACAGAATTTCTACAAAGTTCTGAAAGGGGTCTATACCCTAAGAATGTAAGGACGCCTCCTGGGAGTCTTACCCACGTTCATCATTGTTACGGCATTCTGTACCGGGAGAGCTCCCAAATCTGGGTTCCTATCGCACTCTGCACTCGAGTTCCAGAGCCTTGTCTGCTGAGCCACGTGTGGGTTCTTCAGAATCGCCACGTCGCCTCGCTGCTTTATTTCCTGCCTGGGTTTATGGTGCCATCATCCATCTTATTCCTAATCTTGCCTTTCCTGTGCCACTTCGCCTGGACTAATTCATCTAGTCCTTCTGATTTTGCCTCCTGGATAGGCGAGGGAATTTTCTCATCTCTCATCGTTTACTGCCCTAATTTATCATCTTGCAATCTGACTGTTGCCTGATAACTGCTCTCCCTGCCTGAGACCCACCTTCCACTTGTCACTGGGTGAGATCTAGGTTTGGATACACAGTCTCACTGTCTCACTGACCTGCTAACAGCTCCACTCTGGCAGGGCCTATGGGCTTGCGTTCAGACTCTGGTATGGTGCACAGGACCTCTAACATGTGGCTCCAGTCTTCTGTCCCACCCACTCCTGGAACAGCTTCTCCAACAGGCTCTAGTGGGACTGAGTTAATAAACTGTTCTGTGTGTTGATGCTGAAACGCCTGGATGCGCAGTTTGATCAGACTCACAAAAAAATGGATCGGTGTCCTTTTACCTACCAAAACACTCCATAGCCCTGAAACCAGCCTGGCTCTCCTCTGCTGAAGTAGGGTCTCGCTCCCTTAGGAGCTGACTCGCCCGTTTCAATACCGTGTGCATACATAGTCTCTTACTCCTCTGCGCTGTAATTTTAGAAGCTCTCTACTTCAAACAGGTGAGCTTCTGAGAGGTTCTTCTTAAGCTCATTTGTTCATAAGTTCAAAGTGACTAAGAGGGCTTTAAGCTTGAAGTCCCTCGATGCAGTTCAAGTAGTGCAAGTTGGTTCTTTGAAGTTTGGTAACCAGCTATGCCCTTGCTGCTGGAGGTTCTGTGGGGTGCTTTTTCTGAAGTGGGGCCACTTTTTGTCTACACTGAAAATCTCTCAAAGCAGGTGGCTCCATAATGATTTCTTTGGAGCCTTGGGGAGCCCTTGGTGTCCAGATTCACCCATCACCCCTTGAACTGCAGGAGCCTTGGTAGGCTCAGCCTTGCAGTGCCCAGCTTTGCTGTCCTAGAGCAATTTCCTGGCCTCCAGAACCAGCACTGGGACAAGTTTCCATCTTTGGCACTGATTATCCTATTGCACATCAAAATGGGAAAATTTTTGAAGGTCTCCTCCCGGTTCTGGCTGATCATGACCGCTTCTGTTTCATCCTTTGCCTTTTTGGGGTCTTCCTGGTCATCATTCCATATGTAAAAATAAAAAGAAGGAGAAGAAAAAAAATATTTTTCAGCACTTCAGGGTATTTTTATTAGCTCTGCTTTTCTTTCTGTCATAATTGTGTCTTTTTTATTAGCAGTTTTAAAATGTGCTATATATTTGCATTGTCAGATATGATGGGGTTAATAAAGTTTGTAAAACATTTCAAAACTTATTTTAAATAGAGCAAACACATTCATCTATAGACCAGCTAACCTAAAGGTACCCACTCAGTTTTCAAAGTCTGGCTCTGAGGCTGCTGTACAAACAGTTGTGTTTGAAAACTCAGGAGTGAGGAGTTCAGGTCTCCTTGAAAGCAGGATCCATATTTAGTTACCCATGACTGTAAGCTCTGTAGTGGCAACACTTGCCTGATTCACATTTGACCTTTGGGGTATGGCACAGCCAGGTGTTGGATGAACTCATTGTGCTGCCGAGTATTCATACCTCAGCAGAACCTCACTAAACTGCCTGTGAGCATTTGGCTGTGCAGACTAAGCAAAGGGTTTGGAATACAAGTGAACTAAGACACTCTTCTCATGTGGATGACTGATGTGATACCGAAACCTAGATTGGTAGAAATGGAGGTTTTACTTGACTTCGAAGAGCACTTCAACAAATAGTAAGCACCTGGAGACTGATGCTCAGGAGACTGATGTTCTGTGGGGGATAGGAGGAGTGATGTGTGGCCCTTCACATGGGAGAAGTTTTTTATCGAGCAATGAAGGTGCAGTAAGTATTGGGTTATTGGAAAAGTCATGATGAATTTTTTCTGTCACACAAAAATGTGTTATGACTTTTCCAGTAACCGAATATGTAAGTAATTGCGTAAGACTGTAGTACATAATATTATAAATATATAAGGCAGAGTAAGAGGAGAGTACGTTCAGGAGTTCACTACAACAGTATTTTTTTTTTTTAAGAGATTTTTGCTATAGGGCACGTGTACTCGCCAGAAAGACAGAAAGTGAGAAATCACTGCCCAGGGGTCGTGGCCATGCTGCAATCCCTTCTTTTCCATTCTCCTCTCGGGACTTTGGGTGGGCATGCATGCACAGGTGCCAGGGGTGAATTTTAAGCCACCAGGCTCAGGACTCCAACCGAGGTGGACTACATGAGTCCGGCAACATAACCATTCTGCCATCTGCTGGTCCCACAGCAGTATTAAACGCTGGCGGTACCTCGATGGCTGATACCAAGCAGTCCAAGCATGTCATGGTATAGGCCCCAGATAGACCTTTATACAGCCATTAGAAGAACTTACAAAGAATTTGTGGTAATTTGGGTAAGTGCTTATGCTTCTTTATATTCAGACATTATGAAACATCAGAGTACAGGTAAGGTCATTCTAAAAGGGGGAAAAAAGCTCTAGAATAAAACCAAAATTTTAACATTATTTGCAACGTGAAGTATGTTGTATATTGTGTCTGTGTGAATATATGCATATGTACATAAATGTGTAAATATGCATACACATGTAAATACACAGTTTGCTAAATTTTTATATACTGGATATACTCAGATTAACAGATAAAATTTACCAGCATTCCCATAGACTCCTTGTGCTTCTGACTGCTAATGGCATTTCATGGTTTTGACATTTTCTCTCGTATATAAAAGAATTCATATGTAACATGTACTCTGTGTTTGATTTCTTACACCCAGAGTTGTTAATATTCACCCATATTGTATACATTCTTATTATTATGGATTACTTTTCATTTCATTTTGCTCTTTTTTTTTTAAGAGGTTTTTGCTTTACGCTGTGTGCACTCACCAGAGACAGAGAGAAAGGCAGTGAAAGGGAAAGTGGGAGATCACACCCCAGGAGGGATGGCCATGCCACAACCTCTTCTCTTCCATTGTCCTCCCAGGATCTTGGGCACACACACGTGCCTAAAGTTGAGTTTCAAGCCACTGGGTCCGGGACTGGGACTGCAGTTGGCCATGTCGGAGTCCAGTGATTGAACCGCCATGCCATCTACTGGTCCCTCATTTTGCTCTTTTATGTTTTTCAAACTTTTCTGCAATAAGCATGTATTACATAATTATAAAACGGTAACAATTTTGGTTTTTTGTTCTGTTTGTTTTTAGAGAGAGAGATTTATTATCGAGTGTGTGCACTCAGCAGAAAAACCAGAGAGACAAAAGAAATAAATCATTCCCCAAGGGGATGGCCATGCCATAATCCCTTCTCCTCCTTTCTTCTCTAAGGATTTTGGGCACTACACATATATACCCAGCATGTGTTTTAGGCCACCAGGTCTGGGACTTGAACCATGGTCAACCTTGTGAGAGTCCAGCAACACAACCATTGCAACATCTACTGGTCCTCCCCCCCCCCTTTTTTTAAGAGGCAAAGGCAGGTTTATTTTTTAAGCACATGAGTATGTCCACTTAGCAATTTGGCTAGGCTGTAAGACATGTAAAGGAGAACTGAGAACACAAGTTGGGGCTGAACTGGAACTGAGAGGGTCCAGTGCAGTGTGCACTCAGTCAGGAGAACCAGATTCTATCTGCTCTGTCACTTAGTAGCCATGGGACTGTGGATACATTCTCTAATCTCTGACCCTCAGTTTGCTCATGCATTAGTTAACTTGGTGTAAAGGAATCTTTCTAATAAACTGAGCGTGAGGATTAACTTGAGATAATGAGTCTGTGAGACAACCTGCCAAGCAGTGAAGTCCTTCATTTAAAAGTTAGAGTTAGAGCTCTTTTTCGTGGCGACTCGGAGGAGGTCAGCTGCTTCAAGATGAAGCTGAATATTTCCTTCCCAGCCA
>NW_006159458.1:5199330-5248974 GCF_000334495.1 Tupaia belangeri chinensis | reverse complement strand
AGATCTCAAATCTCCTTTGTCTTTTCATTGAACTAGACAAGACAGAAACTCAGGTCATAGAAAGGTGGGAGGTGGATATAGCAATCCTACAGCATCTACAGGGGAAATGGTCTTCAAATTTGGAGACTGGTACTGTCCTGCTATGGAAAAGGGGACATGGCATAGGAAGGGATTTTTAGCATAAAACAGGTGCTGTCTCTTCAGAAAGGCATGAAACCAAGTTGGAAATAAATGACTTGGACTTTAAAAAAAAAAAAAAAAAGTTAGAGTTAGAGAGTATGGCTGCTCTGGGAAGGAACCGAATGTTCTGGATGTTCCGTCCCCCCAGAATTCATATGAATGTTGAAATCCTAAGTCTCAAGGTAAATTGAATTAGGAGGTGAGGGCCTCAGGGGTTGATTAGGTCCTGAAGGATTAGTGCCCTTCCTCCAGAGAGCTAGCTAGTCCCATCTACCCTGTGAAGACACACCAAGAAGGTACCAGCAATGAACCAGAAAGTGGGCCCTCACCAAACACCAGATTTACTGGTGCCTTGGTCATGGATTCTTCAGCCTCCAAAACAGTGAGAAGTACAACTTCCTGTTGTTTGTAAGATACCCAATTTATGGTATTTTGTCATAGCCGTCCTAATGAACTCAGATAAAATTTTCCTTGTGCAGTGAGGGGTAAGGGAAAGGTGTTAATCTGAAGATGTAAATAGATGGCTTTGAGGCTGGAGTTTGAGCACACACAGATTTTAGGTCAAGCAATCCCTCAGCGCCCAGTGAGCTGAGGATTCAGGAGGGCCCAGCAATGTAGAAGGCCCAGCCAAGTTTGAACCATAAATGTGAATGTGGTGTGTGATTTTCTTTTTCCCTGGGGGATTAGTGTATTTTGTTTTATTTGGGCTAATATTAAACTGAAGTTTCCTGGTCATACAAAGAAAGGAGGTAAAATACAAGGAAGAGGGAAGAAGGAGGAAAGCCTTGCTAAGCATGGGAAATGCCATGGCTAATCCATTAAGAGAATGCTCTGCCTAAAGAAGCCTTGGATTTAAGCCGTGAGCACTGTAGAAGTCCACAGTTATTTGAGCTATCATCTCCCAAAGATACGGACCCAGAAGGGAGGGCTAAGGTTTCAGTCTAGCCCTCAAAAGTCTACAAAACAGACAGGGAACTTCCACTGATACAGTTGTTTTCTAAACATCACACCATTCACTGGAAGACTCTGCACAGTACTCTAAGCTCAAGGGAACTCTGAAACGGTCTCAGCATTCCCAGGGTAAGATCTAAGTAAGCAGAAATCTTAATTTCTCCTAGTATGGTCTTATCTATTTTAGATCCTTCACATTAAACAGGGCTTGGTGGGCCAGCTTAGAAACCCTGTTTATTGATGGTATCATGGTTTCTATGGGAATGATGCTCGGGCACGGTGGAAATCGCTGGGGATGTACTCTGGGCTGGCTGCCTCTCCAAACAGTGATGGGTGAGCACTCAGTCCGGAACCAGTGTGGGCGGATCAGCTGCTTGTGGATAATTGATGCTGATAGATTGGGAGGTGCCTTTACTCATCATTGATTCATATAGACGGTATCTATTGAATGCTTGCCAGCTAGATATGCAAAAACAAAAAGAACTGATCTTATCTTTCAGATACTTTGTTAGAAGGAGGGGCCAAGCATTTAAACAGATACTTTTTGGAATGTAATTCTGGATGAAATGGAGACGTGGGTTCCTGTGGTGGAGTTGGAAGTGAGTGTTTCTGGAAAGATCTCCCTAAGTCTCCCTGAGGAAATCAGGGAATGTTTAAGAGGAAAGTTCACTCTTAGCTTAACGCTTAGGAGTAAAAGGCACCCTCTGCCCCATGAGGACGATCCATACAAATAGAAGAGCAAGCGCAGAGGCCAGGGTGTGAGCGAGAGCATGGTCTGTTGCAGAGCTATTATTCCAATGTCTGGTGTCGCTGACGCCGAATGTGCACAGCCAGCTGCTGTGGGGTGGAGGCTGAGGGTGTCACACTGCCCCTCAAGTTTGTTTAGCTTTCAGTCGATAGACAGGTGAGATATGAGAAGCACGGTTTTTGTTTGTGTGTGTATGTGTTTTTCTGTCTGTGTCCTGAAGTAAGATTTCTATTTATTTAGATTATTAGAAAATGTTGAGGTTGCTGTATAATTAACTTGGGCTCAAAGTATTGCTCAAAAACATCTAATAAGGTATTGAAATAATCTTTTTAATAGCCACTCCACAATCATTTAGGGGTATATTTGATGGCAAAGAAACCATACTTGTAGTGGTTGGTGTTACAAAGAGAAGAATTGACCTCTGCCTTTTAAGAAATTGATACTATATAGCAGATCAAAAGTTGAACTTTACAAAGCCCTGTTACATAATGAGCATCCCTTATCCAAAAATCTGAAATGCTCCCAAATTCAAAAGGTTTTGAGTGCTGACATGACGCCACAAGTGGAAAATTCTACCCCCGACCTCAGGTGGCCAGTCACAGTTCGAACACTGCAGTACAAAAATCATGTCTAGAGCTACCCCTAAGCTATGTACGTAAGAGTTCTATAAAATATGAATGAATGTGCTGTTAGGCTTGACCCCCATCCCCAAGATACTTCATTATGCATGCGTATTTATTTCAAAAGCCTAACATATCCAAAAGTAGAAACACTTCAATTCCTTAGCACTTCCTATGAAGGGTGCTCAGCCTATATAGAAATAAAGATAAATGCAATAGGAAAGAGGAAAAACTTGTTACTTGGAGTGGTGGGAAGCAGAGGAAGATGTTTAGAAGACAATATACACTGCTCAAGGACCAAATGACCAGAAGTATCACTGGTAGATGGTGGTATGCAGGTGGGTGAGAGGTGATGGGGCAGCTGGGAAAGGTGACCACAGAGGACCGTGGTGGAGACTGGCCCAGGGGCACGGATGTGCGGAGTACTTTGTCAAGCAGCGTAGTGACTCTAACCACTGTCTGTGATGTACTGCTGGAGTACACAGAAAGGGAACCGGTGAGGCTGAGGCCAGGTATGCAGGCTCTTAAACGCTGCACTGAGGATTTGGACTGACTCTGAGGCAGTAGGCTTTTATGATTAAGTCTTCTACTGGTCTCCTTTCCTCAACTCAGGCTGCCACCGTCTCCAGCCTCTCTGCCTCCCACTGGATTCAGAACAAGCCCAGTCTATTTATTATACCCCATCCTGACTGACTAGGGCTCTCTTGATTTGGCACAGTTTACCAAGAAAGTTGTGATTTTGGTCTAAGATTTTAATATTCAACAGCTGATTCCCTCAGTGTTGATTCTCCTCACCTTAAATTTTTGCAGAGCATTTAGTTTTTCAGCCATTTTTGTGTCTTTTATACTTTTTTAAAGAATTATTTTTTCAGTTTTATTATTATTATTATTACTACTATTATTATATTTGCTATAGGGCATATGAGCTCATCAGAGAACAACAGGGAGTGAGAAAGCAAGCTTCTGGTTGGGAATAACAATTGGCATGTGGGAGTCTACCGCCTTAACCACCATGCCACCTGCTGGGCCCCTCTTATTTGATTCTTTTTTTTTTTTTTTTTGGAGAGGTTTTCACTATAGGGCGCATGCGCTTGCCAGACAGAGACAGAGAGACAGAAAGCGAGATGCCACCTCCTCAGGGGGGATGGCCACACCACAATCCCTTCTCCTCCATTCTCCTCTCGGGATCTTGGGCACGCACGCACACGCACCCGGTGTGAGTTTTAAGCCACCGGGTCCGGGACACGAACCGCGGTCAACTACGTGGGAGTCCAGCAACATAGCCACTACGCTAACTGCTGGTCCTCCCTCTTATTTGATTCTTAACAGTCATTGGAAATAATTAGGCCTGGCAATCTATAATTAGGGGAATTAGCTCAGAAAGCCTAAGTGACTACCAAAGATCATTCAGCATTGAGTGTTCGAGATCAGGTTAGAAACGGCGTCTTTATGAAGCTTCCTTCTAAGAAGTCATTGACCACAGGCTTTTCAGGATTCTGTCTCCCTACCTATGCATGCGAGGCGTCAGTGAGGGGTTGGCGTGATTCAGCCCCAGTGGGCTGTGACTTGCTATTTTGAAATGGCCGAGATTAGGGGCCACGCCTGGCTGGAGTGAGAGTTTGCCCGTGACCAGCTTATTATTTACTCTCCTCTATTTGAGGAACAACCTAACTTAGTAAATCTCTTCTTCAACTAATCATGTTATTTTTTTCCTGGAAATAACCCAAATCATTTCAGTTTTTACTCTTCACCCCTTGTTTTCCAATGAAATGATTTCCAATGAAATGATTTTCTATTGTGAAGATCCTTAGCAAGCTTAGTGAACTTAGTTGGCAATATGTCTTGCTAGCTTAAGTGCACAAATTAAAATATTTGTAAGGTTAAAAAAATAGGATCTTGGGACCAGCAGTTAGCATAATGGCTATGTCACTGGACTCCCATGTGATCAACCGTGGTTCAAGTCCTGGACCTGGTGGCTTAAACTCACACAATGCACAAAATCCCAAGAGGAGAATGGAGGAGAAAGGATTGTGGCATGGCCATCCCCCCTGGGGGGTGATTTCTCGCTTTCTGTTTCTCTGTCTCTCTCTGTCTGTCTGGCGAACGCACGCGCCCTATAGCAAAAACCTCTCCCCCCCAAAAAAAAATTTAAAAATAGGATCTTGCTTTATAAATATAATCTTTAATTTTGTCAAGAGTAACAGTTGGCTTTTTAAAAATCATCATTGAGAACAGCTAGGCTAGGCAGTTAAGATAAGGACAAAGATGATAGTTTTTATAATTCACAGACCACTGATATCAAATAGCCTCTGGACTTCCCCTAGAGACACGGTGATGTTGGCACCAGGGACACTTGGGAGGTCATCACACCACATTTCCTTTCAGAAAAGCAGTCACCACAGAATAGAAGCAGCGGATCACACAGTTGGTAGAAGGGACACTAGGACTTGTAACCCTTCTCTGTTCAAATCCTCAGCCACTTTCTGTTGCCAGGAGGGTCAGACCTAAACATCTCTGACCTTCATATCTACTAGCTTATCTGTGCTGAGCAAATGCAACCTGATGACATCGTGTTCACGACAGTAGGTTTCATCCCTGTCATGGAAACAAAGATGGAGTCTTCTAACACTAAACAAACAAACGTACAATAGACTCCAGTTGAATATGCAGCAACTTCCAGGCTTCTGATATAGAGAGCCAATCTGGAACACTTTAATTCTAAGGTCAAATCAAGTTATTTCTTAAGATCTTAAATGACTAGGACTGGGCCTAAATTTAACACACTGAAATATCTGGAGCACCTGCAGTGGTGATCACAAAACCTCTCTTATCTTTATTAATTCTTACTTAGTATTATGTTAATTATATATGTACTACATATAATTATACTTATAATGATATTAACATTAATTAATAGTAAGTATTGCTTATCTTGTTTCCAGTCTACAGTGTTTTAATAGTGCCAAATACCAGAGAGGAGAAAGGAGAACAGGAGAGGAGGAGGTGTTGGTCGGTTGGTACAAAGTTACAATGGGAGGAGGAATATGTTTGGTGCTTACTATTGCACAATAGGGTGACTACAGTTAGCAACAATGTTAATTTCAATATAGTTAGAAGAGAGGATTTTCAATGTTATTACCACAAATGATAAATGTTTGGGATGATGGATAAGTTAATTACCTTGATTTGATCATTATACAATATACATGTATCAAATAACATTTGTATCCCATAAACATATGTAATTATTCTGTATCAATTTAAAAAAAAAAAAGACATTTACTGAAAACACACAATAGAGGGCCAGCAGGTGGTGTGGAGGTTAAGTCACTGGATCCCACATGACTGATTGCATGGTTCAAGTCCCAGACCCCCTAGCTTGGAAAAAACACCAGGTTCATGCATGTGCATGCCCCAAATCTCGAGAGGAGATTGGAAGAGGATTGTGGCATGGCCTGCTACCCCCCTTCCCCAGGAGTGATTTCTCACTTTCTCTCTCTCCTCTCTCTGTCTCTTTCAGGTGAGCGCATGTGTCCTTTAACAAAAACCTTAAAAAAAGAAAAAAAGATACAATAGCACGGTAGAGGGAAAGATCTTAGTCTTCCAGTTGCCCATCTGGGTGCAGATGTCACCAGATTCTTATATTGTACTCTCGTCAAACATAGGGGTTTCTCTAAAGCATTTCAGTAAGCGTACATATTGAATTATTAAATTCACTAGCGTGGTCCCATTTCTAGCATTCAGCATGCTAATTAGCAAGCAGTTGATTTCTCTGGGGAAAAAGAAGTCATCTAATAGACTAAGGAGCCGAATATCCTGAAGGCATCCACATAACTCTGGTGTGTGGCCTTCCTAACTAGAGTCTGCGAGAGCCGCCCTGGACAGTGCGCTAATCCCTCAGAGCATGCTTTAAACCAAATAGTATCACAGAGTATCACAGTCTGTTTATGCAGAAGTAACTCAAAAGTAAATTACAGATACTGAAACACAGCTCCTAAGGCTGTTGATTTATCTGGGAAAGTTACATTATTATTTTCATATTCTCTTTGATGAAATCAGAGAAGTGTGCTTGTTAAGAGACACACATTTGGTTATAGGATGGTTTTCAATGTGGAAAGAGGGTTTGTGGTGATGTTGTTTGGGGTGATGCTGTTTATGCCCATGTTATACACCATATGTAGGGCACAAGTAGGCGTGTATTGTATCTGCTTGGTGCATAGTTGCCTATTTATCAACGTCATAAAGTTCAAGGACTGATTTCTTTCTTTCTTTCTTTCTTTCTTTCTTTCTTTCTTTTTTTTTAATTACCCAGAGGGCACATGCACTCACTGGAGAGAGAGATGGGGGAGAAGAGTAAGAAAGCACCCCAAATAGGAGATGGTCAAACTTCAATCCCTTCTCCCATTTCTCCCCTTTTGGGATTTTGGGCATGCATGCATATGCACCTGGCATGTTTTTCAAGCTGCCAGGTCTGGGACTTACTGCTCAGTCAGCCATCTGGGATCCAGCTAACCACCATGCTACCAACTGGCCTGCCTGAGTGCATTTTAGGTGTAGTTTACCTATTTTAAAAAGCAGAGGGCTAGAAAGTTAAAGATTGCTTTTTTTTTTTAATTTCTTTCATTCAATGTTATTTATTTATTTATTGAAGATTGCTATTTTTGAAGTAAGGCTAAAGTTTTGACACTTCTACGCTCCATCCAGTCCTCCAAAACAAGCCACAGCCTGATGAATACTGCATGCACATATTACACATTTGAACATGTGATAGATACAGCGTGGTAGGTAAACTTAATATAGGTCATTTTTAATAGGTCAGTGTATATCAGTGTATAAATGTGAGGCAGTGCCATGCATACACACACACACACACACACACACACACACACACACATCTCATTTCTAAATTTGAATTTAAGTTGAACCCATGGAGCTGTTATCTGTAGCCAGCCTCAGCAATAAAATATATTGAATTTTCCACTCCAGTTTCCCATGTTTCATTCTCTACTCTGGGTGCTTCAAATTAACTTGTAATTTTCAGCAGCCAACATGCTTTTTTATAAACTCGGTTACTTTATGTTATTTTGTCAGTATCTGGCTAGTATTCCTTTTTCTTTTTCTCCATTCCAGTGGAGAATATTGTCCAGTTGTCTGTTGGTGTCTATGTACGGGATTTTAAGTTTAAAAAAGGAAAGGATTGATTTTCTGGAGTACTTTCAGGCTATTTTACAACCTGTTTCCTTCCATAATAGACTTCAGCTTTCGGTTATATTCAGTTTACATTTTGTTTTACCCCCTTAAATTTAAAACATTTTTAGGCTTTTTAGACTCCTTTATCAAAATGTAAGGAATGGGGGATACACTAAGAGTATCTAAATTATGGCTTAATTAAATTTTACTTTTTTATTGGTTAATAAATTTGTTGATACATTTGCTCTGATTTTCAGAGAAACTGGACTGCATTATTATTGCAATATTTATTAAGGAGGTTACTGAACTTTTTTATACTGAAACAGGATACCAACTATTTCAGAAAACATTCCTTGGTTACTTATTTTTAAATATTTAATATATTTACAGCTTATTTTAGTAGGATTTTTTGTTTTGTTTGTTTTAGACAAGGTCTTGCTGTCTTGCCCAAACCACCCTTGAGCTCACAACTCTCCTGCCTCAGCCTCTCTGAATGACTACAGTTACAGGGACATGCCACCCCTTCCCAGCCTTTAGGTTGGATGAGGAAATCAAACCAGGGCTCCCATGTGGTCCCACCTGTGGAGCCATGCCTTAGCAGTTCGTGCCGCGTATTTGTTAATGCAGTCATGGTGATTGCTCTCACCCCCTTTGATTTTCCTAGCATTTAATACATACTCTACTAATTATTAGGCACATAATTATACTTTATTTTTAATTACCAACTTTCCATATACACTACAGGCACACTGATGATCATAGATAAAAATCAATATCTAAAAGTATGAAAAACTCTGGAGTACAAGTTATGGTTACATGAAGCTGGGAAGGTTACAGGAAGAGGGGCTGGACATGAGATGCTGGCTAACAAATCCAGGACTGTGGTTAGGAAGGAGGAATAAGTTCTTGTGTTCCATAGCACAGCAAGATGACTGGAGTTAATACATACTACATACTTCTTTCTTTATGGGAGGAGGGGGTGGACACACATGCATATGTGCCCAGCATGATTTTTTTCCCCAAGCTGCCAGGTCTGCAACTTGAACCATAGTTGGCCGTGTGGGAGTCCAGCACCTTAACCACCACACCACCCGCTGGCCCCTTTATTGCATATTTTGAGATAGTTCAAATAGTGTTTTAAATGCTTCTAACACGAAGTAGTGACAAATGTTCAAGGTGATGGCTATTCAAAGTATCCTAATTGATCAGAACATAATGTATTCATATGCTGAATAGCCACACTGTACCTAGTAAATATATATAATTTTTGTATCAATTAAGTCTTTAAAAATCTTAAGTGATTTTTTTTTTCAATTAAAAAATCTAAATGATAAAAATTGTTTAATTAGCAGTTTTTCTTGTTGGTAAATAAACTGCATTTTAGAATTGATAGTACCTCGCAAGCAACAAAATACACTTCTTGCCGAACTAGTTCCTTAGGTGTAGGAACTGTTTCTTATCAGAACTCTTACCAGGGTTTTATCAACATGACTGGCTCTTGCCAATATATGCTACTAGATTGATGGCATTCTAATCTATACATGTAGGTTAGGAAGAAATTTTAGACAGGAGCATGATGTGATGAGATCAGCGTAGGTGGTCAATTTAGTGGCATCATTTATGAGGCCCTTGTTCTCCTCCCTGCCTCCAACCCAGGAACAGGAACAGGGAGACCAGAGCAGAAAGCACAGTGGTAAAAGTCAGAACGCGGAAACCACAGGGAAGCTTCTCATTGTGGTTATAGAGAAGCGAGGATGCTTCTGCCAGCTGTTGGAGGGTTAGGATAGGCAGGATTTGATAGCTAACAGGATGCCAGGTCTGTTGAGAGAAAGAAGTTACAGGTCATGAGTTTTAGCCACAGCACATTGGAGGGAGAAGGAAAGGGAAAGGTAATATGTTCAGGTCTAGATTGAGAATAGCTAGAAGGTGGTTGGACATAAAGATGAAAGCTCAAAAGGAAGCTAGACATACTGGTACACCCAGTGGTCCTTCCAGTCCTCATCCCACATGCTCAGTCCTAAACAGACGAGGCTCTGTTATAGGTAGATGAAGACCAGTTAGCAGATGAACTTGTCCTGTAGCAGGTAGGGTGAGAGAGAATCACACAGCGGCTGGCACTGGCAGCTGCCCCCAGGCAAGAAGAGAAGCTAGAAGAGGAAAAAAATACAGTGTCAAGCCAAATATGAAAGTCTTATAGGTTAGGACTTAACTGTGGGAGATGAGGAAGTAATTGATGATCTTCTTAACAGTCAGGTAAGCACTGAGTTGAGGAATGAGAGGAATTAGAGACTTACTTTCTCTAATAACGACAGTAACTTATTTATAATAATATCTGAGTGCTAGAGATGTGCCAGGTCCTAAGTACTTTCTTTTAACTCATTTAAATCTCTCAACAACCTCATAAAGTCTATGCTTTATTTATTTATTTATTTTTCTTAAGAAGGAGAGAAGGAAGGGGTTGGGGCAGGCAGACATTCATGACAGGGTCTTGCCACATTGTGATTCTGTTCCAACCTCTCAGCGAGCTAGGGCCACAGGTGCACAACACACGCGACCTGTTGAGGTTGGGCTGGAAACTGAACCTAGGCCTCTGGTGCATCCGTACCACCATGCAGTGGCACCCTCCCACTTATGCTACCAGGACTGGGCCTATATGCTTTTTTATCCCCGATTTTATATCTGCAAAAAGTGAGGTAAAGGCCCAGCAGGTGGCCTGGAGGTTAAGGCATTGGTCCCGTAACTGGCTACTTGGTTCAAGTACTGGATCTGGCGGTCTGAAAATCATGCTGGGCATGTGTGCATGCATGCCCAAAATCCTGAGAAGAAACCAGAGGAAATGGGACTGTGGCATGGCCATCCCCTCTGGGGGGAGGGATTTCTCCTTTTCTCTCTCCCCATCTCTCTCTGGTGAGTGCATGTGCCCTACAACAACAAATAATAATAATAATAATAATAATAATAAATAAATAAACACAGAATAATTTGTCCCAAACTCACATAGGTAGGAAGAGGTGGAGCAGAGCTAGGATTCTAGCCCAAGGTCAGCTCCACTACTATTGGTTTTAATGTCCATTCCATGCCCAAGCTTCACTATGGAGGAGAGAGAGGACACACTTACCTGAGCTTTGTACTGTGTGAGTGACGAGTGCAAAAAGATTTCCTGCCCTCGAGGAATTGTACAAATCTAATAGGGAGCTTGACCACCAACACAGGGGGTGTTTGTCACACCCCATGTGGAAATACGTGGCAGGTAGGGAATGCAAAGTGTGTGGTTGAGAGAGTAAGAGAGGAGTCAAGAAAGGCCTCTAGAGGTGACCCTTAAACTGAGGTTCATAGTGGTGAAATTTAGAATGGTGGTTTAAAAAAACTATTTATAGTTTCATCTTTAGGTCTATCTTCTGCTTTCATGGTACCTTTCCTGTGGTTAAAAACCAATGTACGCACATACACCTGTACTGTGTCTGTAAAAGTCTCATGGGTTCATCTTACCAAGGCACTTAACCCACAAACGAGAACTTGTCCTTGTTTGTCTAGGTGAGCCATTATGCTATAATACTCATAATTATATATTCTCTTAGAGAAGGAAAACCAAAGTTGTGCTATTGCAGTGCCTCACTATTGGTTTTATTTCAGAGTCTGTTGACCTAAATAATAGTACGAACCATGAATGGAATGGATATGAGTTGTGCAAGGCTTTGCCAGGTCTTTCATGTGCATTTCATTTCGTCTTCATAGCTCTGCAAGGTACATTTATTCATTATACAAATGAGAAAATGTGCTTGCAGAAATGTTTTAAAATATAGAAACTTAACTGAGCACTAGTGGGAAAAGCTAGTCAGAGAAGAAGGCCAGTTTATGGAGAAGAAACAGATGATGAAGAGCCTGCCAGCAGGCTAGGAATGAGAGAGGATGGGTGATTCACCAGCAGACTGACCCGGTGTGGGGCTGGAGGCTGTCGTTCGAGTAACCTTGAGGCTCTGAGTGTACTGTGTTCTGGTCTGATGTTGTTAGCTCTCTGTATGTGTGGAATGTGTGTGTGTTTATTTGCAAATGCTGTATGTCAGGTTTTGCAAATCCATTTCAGTAATCTCCAAGTAACATTGAGGGGTGCAGTGGTTTGGGTGTGAAGATGAGTGGTTAGGATGGTGATGAAGCAGAGTGCACACGTCCTACCTAAAGGAGCTGTCTCCACTCAGCTCCAGCTGATTGTTATTTTTAGGAAATGTGGGTGAACCAGTGTTTGGAGGATCTTAAGGTTTTATTTGTTTGTTTGTTTTTTAAAGGTTTGTTTCCATGCACTCACCAAGAGAGACAAAGAGAGAGGGGAAGTGAGAAATCATCCCCCAGGGAGGATAGTCACACTGCAGTCCCTTCTCCGTTTTCTTCTTTGGATTTTGGGCATGCATGCACACGCACCCAGCATGATTTTTCAAGCCACCCGGTCTGGGACTCAAACTACAGTCAGCCATGTCTGATCCAAATCCTTAACCACCATGCCACCTGCTGGCCCTGGGATCTTCAGGCTTTTTCCTGAGAAGCCACATAATCAACTTGATTTTTCTCCTTTAAAAACATTAGAATATTATGCTGGTCTAACAAAACACAATGGGAGCTGGATTTGTGCTTTCCAGTTTGTCCCCAACTCACATAGGTAGGAAGAGGTGGAGCAGAACTAGGATTCTAGCCCAAGGCCAGCTCTACTTCTGTTGGTTTTAATGTCCATTCCATGCCGAAGCTTCACTGTGGAGGAGAAAGAGGACACACTTACCTGAGCTTTGTACTGTGTGAGCGATGAGTGCAAAGAGAATTCCTGCCCTGGAAGAATTGTACAAATCTAATAGGGAGCTTGACCACCAATACAGGGAGTGTTTGTCACACCCCATGTGGAAGTACGTGGCAGGTAGGGAATGCAATGTGTATGGTTGGGATCACGTGTATCAATGCCTCCCTCTTAGCTGGTGGGACTGGGGTGGGATAGTCCTAAATCCTGAGGCCTGTGAGAAAAGACTTCCTGTTTACCTGAGGGAGCCCCAGTCTGCTACTGAGCCAGTTAAGCCAAGGCAAGGGTAATAGTTGTATATTCGTATTTGGGGATTTTGATATCAGAAGTGCTATTGAGAAAGTCATTGCAAGAATCATTTTAAATCATCATAATTTTTTAAAAAAACATGGAATAAGATATTTCACTTCAGTGAATTATTTTAGATAACAAATTCTTTAAAAACTTTTCATTTTAAGAGTGAAGTACATCAAGTTATCTCCTTTGACAGTATATTAAACATAATTCTTCGGAGGGCTAAAGATGTAGCCATATGATCTTAAAATTATAGATACCGTCTAAAAGAAAATAGGCAATGGATAGAGTACTTTTTATGGGCAGTACAAAATACTGAGGCAATCGCTTTATTGAAAGAGGGAAGAAGTATATTGTTAGCCTGAAATACATCCTGGCTTATGGTTGGTCCTGGTTCACTTGTGCTGATCCAGGATAATAATAAGGCCTTTCGTCCTGGATGATAAAGTATACGGTCACCCTGCACATAGTTAATATGTTTTTAGTTGCTGGTCCCTTTCTCATAAAGGTGGGATGAGCAGGATTGCTGAATGACCTTGCTGCTGCTTGTAAAATTCATCACCGAAGCAAAGGCCAGACCTCAGAATGACTCTTGGTCTTCCCTGAAGGATCTCTGCTTTTGCTGTCAGGGTTTTAACTTGTCAGCACCATTTAAAGCATGATTAATTATTTCTTTATTATATTTCTCATAACTATCCTCCCTATTAACCTTAACCTACTCTTATATCTGTATCAGATATAATTGGCAGTGTGTGAGGGAGGCACAGCAATCCCCATTTCAAAGATGTACACTGAAATTTCTTCCTAAACATACTTAAACATGTAGGCAAAGAGAACATAACACTGTTCTTTTTTTAAAGTACAATTCTAAGCATACGTATCTTATTGTATTAAATTGAAAGTACTGGGTGCTGCTTTTCAGATGCATCCTTTTTTTTTTTCTTTCAGAAATCATCCTTTTAAATGATTAGCATGCTGAATGATAAGATATTCCACATCTATTTTTAACTTAGAATAAAAACATAGAAGGCGGGGAACCAGCAAATAGCATGGTGGTTAAGGTGCTGGACACTCGCACATGGCCATCCACGGTTCAAGTCCTGGACCTAGTGGCTTGCTTTCTCACTTCCTTTCTCTCTCTCTCTCTCTCTCTCTCTCTTTTTTCTCTCTCTCTCTCTCTCTCTCTCTCTCTCTCTCCCCCTCTCTATCTATCTCTCTGTGTGTGTGTATGGGGGGGGTCAAATTAAAATAAATTAATGAATAAATTAAATAAATAACTCTTTTAAAGAAAACATAGAAGGCATGTTCATCAGGTTTGTGAATGAAAAAGTTCGAAGGTGTAAATAATAATTAAAAATGTGTTGGGGCCAGCAGATGGCAGTGATTAAGGCAGCTGTATCCCACATGGCCAGCCTTGCAGTTCGAGTCCCAGACCTGGTGTCTTGAGAAACATACTGGGCACATGTACATGCATGCTCAAAATTCCAAAAGGAGGCACGTGCACATACCCTCTGGCAAATTAAAAAACAGAGAGAGAAAGGTATTGAGAATTCTTTGGTATTGGGTCATCAGAAAAGTCATGACGTGTTTTTTTATGCAAAAATGTGTCATGACTTTTCCAACAACTCAATAGGTTAAAACAATGGTTAAACATGAAAATGACTACATTTAATAGGTTGGGAAATAAATTTTTGCATTTGCTTTCTTTTTTTTTCTTTAGGGAGAGATTTTTGCTATAGGGTGTGTGTGCTCACTGGAGAGACAGAGACAGAAAGCGAGAAATTACCTCCCCCGGGGATGACCATGCCACAATCCCTTCTCCTCCATTCTCCTCTCGGGCTCTTGGGCACACTCACACGCGCCTGGCATGAGTTTTAAGCCACCGGGTCCGGGACGCGAACCACGGTCGACTACGTGGGAGTCCAGCAACATAGCCATTACACTAACTGCTGTTCCCTCAAGCCTTTCATTTTTCAAATGCAGGTGACATGAATTCTGAACATTAGGAGAGTTTCAGCTTGCCCAGATCTTCTGCCTAGTGGGAAATGTGAACCCCATTAACTCCCAGCTTGATGTACTTTTTGCTGTTCCAATTGGAAATCAGTTCACAATTGTTCTGAAGTATGGTAGTTAGAGATAGTTGGTTTTTATTTTTGCCAAATGCTGTAACTGTGGGTCCAGTGGCATGTTCGTGTAACATACCAAGTTATAGCTCAGAAACGGGTCAGATGAGCGTCCTATTGTCTATAGCTCCTAGAGGAATTTCTGGAGTCAGGCAGTATCCGCCCAAGGCTCGTGAACCGGGATACGTTAGTTTGGTACCTTTGGTAGGAAAGGCAGGCTCCGTCCTGTGATCACTCTATATTGTGGTGGAGAGAATCTTGGCTATTTATAAACAAGGAAAGCTAGGCTGATGGCTGTATTTGTCAGGATAATAACTACTTGAGGCAAAGGAGTAAATTAGTAATTATTGAAGATCTACAGCATGCCAAGTGTTGGTAGGCATTTTCACATCAAAATAATCCATTCTCGGGACCAGCAGTTGGCATAATGGCTATGTCGCTGGACTCCCATGTCTGAGTTCCAGACCCAGTGGCTTGAACTCACGCTGGGCGCGTGTGCACGCGTGCCCAAGATCCTGAGAGGAGAATGGAGGAGAAGGGATTGTGGCGTGGCCATCCCCCCAGGGGGTGATTTCTCATTTTCTGTCTCTCGGTCTCTCTCTGTCTTTCTGGTGAGCACACGCACCCGATAGCAAAAAACTCTCCAAAAAAAAAATCCATTCTCTTGGAAAGGAGGTAATCCTGTCCCCATTTTATGGATGTGGTATTCAGGGAGAAGTAGCCTAAACATTTGGAGGAAGAAGGGCAGGGAAGGAAGCTGAACACTGCAGTGCTCTGGTCTGGAGTCCTGGGTAGAGCAGTGTTACCGAGTGGTTAGCACAGCCTGCAGTAGACAGGGCCCATTTCATATAGAGCCTGCCGTTTACCAGCTGGAAGACTGAGGCTTGAGTTATTTAACCACCCTGTGTCTCTCGCCTTATCAGAAAATGAGAGAAATTCCTATTTCATGGGGATTTAGTGAATAAAGAAATTAAGACAAGGCTTGTACATAGAAAGGGTATAAGAGTAAAGTGTGAAGGAAATTTTTTCTGTAATCTGACTTGTAACAAGTGGTTCTCTTGGTCTCTGTGGCCCTCTAGCAGAACCCACTCTCAGTCTTCCAGGGGTGAGAGTATTATGCAGTCTAGTTTCTCAGCTTCCCAAGCTGGGTTCTCTGCAACTCAGAAGGTAGGTGTGGCCTTGATTGACATTTATTGGGCCTTTGTCCTGCAGGCCCCTGGGTTTCCCGGCACCATAGAGATGTACCAATGATAGTTTTGTTTGTTAGATAGGGTCTCGCTGTCCCACTCCTGCCTCAGCCTCTTAGCTGGGACCACAGGTGTACACTACTATGCCTGGCTCTTCTGGCTGGCTGGCTGGCTTTTTTTCTTTTTTTCTTTCTTTTTTTCTTCCTTCCTTCCTCTTTTCTTTTCTTTTCTTTTCTTTCTTTTCGTTCGTTCTTTCTTTCTTTCTTTCTTTCTTTCTTTCTTTCTTTCTTTCTTTCTTTCTTTCTTTCTAGAAAGGTCTCTCTATGTTGTTCAGGCCAGCGTTGAGTTTACCATTCTCTTGACTCAGTCTCATAGGAATTAACAGGTACTCAGCATTTAGGGTGAGGTGGGAATCAAACCCAGGTCTCCCATGTGGCTTCATCCCTGCAGAATAGTAGCGTCTGCCACCCATGCCATCGTAGCTGGGCCACAATGGCAATTTTCAGAAGATATGCTAGGTGTACTTATTTCTAAAAGTGTGCTCTGCAGATGAGGAACCCGAAGCTCAGAAAGGTTACAAGGGCATTTGCTCTCATCTGCACCATCTCCAGAATATGCAGAGCATGAGGCCAATTTCTCTGTGGAGCCTTGCTTCTCTACAGTGTGGATGACCACAGTTTGTTGGGTCCACTGGGTTGTCTATACTGGTGGTTCCTGTGTGCCCTTTGGGGGCCTGGGCTTGCAGGCTGCCCCAGTTTCCAAATCATGCAAGGGCAGCTCACTTCTGCTTTGAGCACCTCTATTGGCTGCTCCACTTAGCCCAATTTCTTACTTATTCATTTAGATATCTGTTAAGACTCTGTCAAGTTTCCTCTAGTCTGACCTGTCATTCCTAGTTCAAGTCATTGGCTTCTCACAACCGTGACAAAATCACTAGTTACTGTCTCCCCTTCCCTCTTGTGCCATTTGCTTTAGTCATTTTCCTTTCTTTTTGCCCTTCTCTCCCATCATTTATTCTTACCCACTGGTCCTGTGTGTTTGTACCATTTTTCCTGTACCTGGGGGTAAGGTTGGATTCTTGGCTTTCAGAGCCATTGGTAAGCAGGGAGCATTCTGATGCAAACTGACTGACCAAAATCCATAAGACATCCCATGCATCACAGTCTCGCCTCTTGCTTTTCTTTTGACTAGCTGGGGCCAAACTGAACATTATTAACACAGCATTGCAGTTGATATCATAAGCTTTCAGCAAGAGGAAAGAATACACCAAAATTAACCCAAAATCTCTGAGGAACTGTAATTCCAGAGAAGATCCAAGGTCTTTCTTCATGAAGACACTTGGGCAGGAAACGATAAGTTTTCAGAAAAGGGCAAAATGTAATCTGCACAACTGCTGGCTGACACGGTGTTAAACCTAAAGACACTCTTTTCTTCAGCTTGAGACAGCTCTATTGCTTACTTTTTTTTTTTTTTTTGGAGGGGTTTTTTCGCTATAGGGCGCATGCGCTCGCCAGACAGACAGAGAGAGACATAGAGCCAGAAAGCGAGAAATCACCCCCCAGGGGGGATGGTCACGCCGCAATCCCTTCTCCTCCATTCTCCTCTCAGGATCTTGGGCACGTACGCACACGCGCCCGGCGTGAGTTTTAAGCCACCGGGTCCGGGACGCGAACCACGGTCGACTATGTGGGAGTCCAGCGACATAGCCATTACGCTAACTGCTGGTTCCCCTTACATTTTTATTTAAACTAAAATGAGGACATTTATTCAAGATTAACATGCATTATGAAATGGCTCAGCTGAGGAAATAGGATAATTGTTTAAAACATACTTGAACATGCCAACATACTGTAATTTTCTGTTTGACAGCAGACTATCCTTTTAAAATGTATGCTAAAGAAATTCTTACACTCATTTTAAAAGTCATTATTTGTTACATGAAATTAATTCTTTTTAAAAATTCTTAAGAATACTTTTTTAAAACTCTATTTTTAAAAAAATATTCCACAGGGTGTAGACACTCACCAGAGAGAGAGAGAGAGAGGGAGGGAGGATAAGAATGAAGTCCCCACATCACAGTCCCCTTCCCTCTATTTCTCCATCCTGTCAGGATCTTGGGCATACACAGGTTTCCCAAACTGCTGGAGGTAGGACATGAACAGCAATCAGCCACGTGGGCCCCGACTTTCAATGCATAGTACGCAACCGGTGCACCGGGGTCCAGCCCAGTTAGTACTGTTTGTTTCTAAAATTAGTCTTTTCCTAACATTTGAACGACTAATTTGTGGTAGACTCTTTTTAAAACTAGTTTCTAAGACCCTTAAGAGGAGGAGGGGATGGGAGCCGGCAAGTGGCATGGCGGTTAAGGCTGCTGGACTCCCACATGGCCAACCACGGTTCAAGTCTCGGACCTGGTGGCTTGCTTTCTCACTTCCTCTCTCTCTCTGTCTATCTCTGAAGAAATTGGAAAATAATAATGATAATAATAAATAAAAGTTAAATAAAATAATTATTTAAAAAAAAAAGAGGAGGGGGGGATAAAAGGAAGTTTAAAATTTCCATGCAGGCAACTGTCAAGTCAGAACTGTAAGGGCTTTAAAAGCAATCTTAGGATTTTTCTTGTTATCTGGTAATAGTATTATTGAACAGATGGCAAATTCACACACTAAAGCTGGATTATCAAATCTGGTGAGCTCAGAAGAGGTTAACTATAGAGCAATCTGTAGTATTTAGAAAAATCTCCAGGGTGATTGGGGAGCAGGGACTGAATCATTACTTGGGATTTTGTGTTCACACAAAACTGCAACTTAAAGCCACAGGTTGATTTGTTTGTTTTTAAACTAGAATTCTTTTCTTTCATTAAAAAAAAATAGTCTCCCTTCCCCCAGACAGTCCTTACTTCTAGAGAGGAGGAAAAGAGATTTGTATCAGCTAGCTGCTTGCATGCCATTTCAGGAAAAGCATGTCAGATTCCTGCTTTATCAGGACCCTTCTTCTGGCCTTTCCTCCCTGACTTCGTTGATCCAGAGTGCCAAATTCTGTGTTCAGTGCTGGGACCTTAAAGAAGCAACAGGACAGGATTCCATGGTCCACAGAGTAGGCAGGTAGGTCTAATCCAATAGCACAAACCGGTGTGGTCTCTCTAAGGGAAACATCTCCCAGAGGACAGTGGTTCAGACTTCATCTGTTTAATTGCCTCTGTAGTTTACTTCATTTAAATTAAAAACTAGTTAAACTTCTCTGAATTTTTCCTGGTCTTAGAGAGCAGCTCTTTGAGCTAAATGCGTATCTTGGCCAAATTCGTCCGCAGACTCCCTGTACCTCCAACAGAGCCATGTATTTTCTGAGCAACAGTAAAGACAGCTTTACTGTGTCTTCTCTGCAGGAGAATCTGACTTCTTTATTTGTTCTTAGGTTTCTTTGCTTTCTAACATTTCCATCAGGTTGTGTGTTTTCTCTTAAAACTTATGGTCATATGATTTCTCTTAAAATGATAGGTAATTATATGAAAACACGTCATCATCCGTAATCTTGGCCCCTACTAATGACCATATTACTCTCTTCTCAGTGCTTACTTGATGTAACCCTTTTATGTGTCCTAGTATCACATTGTCTGATGTGTTTTCTATGGTGAAACACTTCTAGTAATGTGCTTACGCTCCTCCTTTAAAACATATGCATTTACTAGTGTGTGTGTGCACGTGCATTTGTCAGACGACATATGCCCTCACCAGAGAGGAAAACGGAGAAGGCACCTTCCAGTGGGGAAGTCAGGCTGCAATCCCTTCTCCTTCATTTCTCCTCCTGTTGGGACTTGGAGTATGCACACACGAACCTGGCATGTGATTGAAACTACACAGTCAGCCATGCAGCCAGTCCTGTGCGCGTGTTTTCTGTTTATTCCTCCATGAGTGAGTGGCATGTGGTTGGAGGGGACTTGTATCTTGGTAAAAGGAACTATTTAGCTATGCAGGGCTTTCACTGAGAACAAGCTCAGTACCACCAGACAGCCATTCTGTAAAACCCTCTGAATTCATCAAACCTTCAAAGGACACGTCGTAAGCCTTTCTCTTATGGTAGGCATTGTGAATGCAGGGAATCAGTGCAAAATGTTTCTGCTCTCAAGAAGGAGCAAGTATTTAATTATAATTCATGCTAACTGTATTCTAATAGATGTTGAAGACCATGTGCTCCGAGGTCAACCTGCTTGAGCTTACTTCCTGGCTCCCCTGTTGACTAGCTGTATGGCCTTAGGCCAGTACCTAATCTTCCTGTTCCGTGGTTTTCTTTCCTGACTACAGTATTCCCTTATTACAACTACTTACCTCACAGGGTTGTTCTGAGAATTCATTAAACACTGCCAGTGAGTACTAAGTGCTTGCCTCTTCGGAATGCGGGAAGTGACGGAATCCCGTGAGGAGGGAAGGTTTCCAGGAAGTGGCTAGATAACATTTGAGCTGTCTCTTGGAGAGTGTGTTGAAATTGGGCCAGCATATAAGTTAATGGGGGCTGGACTTAGGATGCGAACTTGAAGTGGAGCTAGAGGCAGCAGGGTGGAGCAGTAGGTGAGGCAGGGACAGGCCATATAGTTAGTATCATTTTGAATTATATGTAGGAAATGAACACCATACTCTTCTTGGCTTTTCATATGTCTAGCTCTGGTACTCTTATAGACAAAAGAAAATAATGATTATTTATTTTATGTGTTTGTTAATTTATTTCTCTGATGAGCGAGAGAGACAGGGATAGAGTGAGCGAGAGCACCCCTAACAGAGTCTCAGTGCCGTGATCCAACCCCAGACCTGAGCCAGCCCTGGATCATGAGTAAACACATACCTAACATGCTCAGGAAGGGCTCAGGGCTTGAACAGGGAAACTCTACATGTGGGATTGCCTTGCAGACCAGTGTATGTTACTGCTGGGCCACTGTCTGGCCCCTGATTTTATATCAGTTTCAAAAATACCTTCCCAACTGCCCACTTGCCAGACCCCAAAGATTTTCTTGAAAACAAAACTAAAAAATAGAAATGAGCCTTGAAATAAGGCAAGATGAGTAGAAAGAGACTTTGATTTAGATAAATATGAATGCTTTTACCAGTGAGACTGGATTTCAGATAGCTTCTAGACCTTACGATGAGAGTTAGGGTCGTTGTTAGTCTAGCTAGCCTCTTCTCACTTGGTTCTGAACAGGCCACCCAGTCCTCTTTCCTAGCAGGGTTGCCTTTTCATTGAACTTTAGAGAACACCTGCCATAGGCAGGCTCTCTTACCAAGTTACATCAGCTTTGGATACATGCACATCTCCCACCTTCTTTATGAGGTAGGTAGGTCTAGTTGAACCCAACATCTGCTATAAAAGGATGAAACAAGAATTCCATGGTATTTAGCTGGCTTTTTTTGTTTGTTTGTTTTTTTGAGAGGTTTTTCCTATAGGGCACGTGCGCTCACCAGACAGAAAGCGAGAAATCACCCCCCAGGAGGCATGGCCATGCCGCAATCCTCTCGGGATCTTGGGCACACACACACACATGCGCCTGGAGGGAGTTTTAAGCCGCTAGGTCCAGGACTCGAACCGTAGTTGACTACATGGGAGTTCAGCGACATAGCCATTACACTAACTGCTGGTCCCTTTAGTTGGCTTTTTTAATCCTATTTATTTTCATTACAAAAATAAATCGATAAAATAAATAAATAAATTTTTAAAATTTGTGGAACCAGCAGATGGGCGTAATGGTTATGTTGCCGGACTTTTATATAGTCAACCGTGGTTTGAGTCTTTGACCCTGCAGCTTAAAACTCAAACCAGCCATGTGTGTGCATGTGCCTAAAATCCTGAGAGGGGATTGGAGAAGGGATTGTGATGTGGCTATCCCCCTGGGGGCTGATTTCTCGCTTTTTGCCTCTCTGTCTCTCTTTGTCTCTCCAGTGAGCACATGTGCCCTATAGCAAAAATCTGTCTTTAAAAATAAAAAAAAATTGTTCCAGGGCACGTGTACTTGCCAGAGAGAGAGAATGTGAGAAATCACCCCCTGCCCCCAGGGAAATGGCCATGCCATGATACCTTCTTTTCCATTCTGTCAGGATTTTGGGCATGCACGCACACACACACACACACACACACACACACAACAGACACACACCCCTCATGTGTTTTTCAAGCTGCTGGGTATGGGACTCTTACTGTGCAGTCAGCCATGTGGGATCCGTTGCCTTAACCATAACACCACTGGCTGGCCCCAGGGAAACAGTTCTAATGTGATTGCTTCTCTTTTTCTTTTAAAACTTGGAAGCATGCACTAATGCACCTTTGCATTGCAGCTATAACACTGTGTAAAATATCATCAGGAAGCCAGTGGCATCTTTATAACAACCATTAAGTTATATGAAGTGTTAGTCTAGCAACCAGTTCTGGGCACAGTGTCTCAATTCAGGCTTGTAGCAGCTGTGCAGGCACAACTCAGCTGTGCACTGGGAAACTTTGGACGAATTCCTCCCTTCATCAGTTCGATTTGAAAGTTACCTGTTTTCTTACATTTTGCATCAGATTTGGGGTCTGCCAGTTCTTTCCCCTTACGCTGTTTTTAATGCACTATTTTATAAAATTTCATAGCTAAGAAATGAAGGATTATAACGTTTTCTGGTATTTTTTCTTTATAATAAAAGTAGTTCAGCGTCTGAGTATATTAAGAAAATGGTTGATGGAAGCAGTCTTGTTACTAAAGTAAACCTTTCTATAAATAAATGCAGAAACATCTGTGAAGGGCATAGTCTGAATGTGGTAGACATAGGAATTACGTCAATTCCAGTCTCGTGGCCAAGATTTCTTCCTTAGGCTTTCTTTATAACTAATGTCATGGCAGAGTTTTGCATTCCCACAGCATTAGGCAATAAAATATCCAAAAGAAATGGTGCCAGTTACCTACCTCCTTAGGGTAGCCAGGGGTAGTCCGTAATCTGTCCCTACCCAAGAAGAGCGTGACTTGCTTTTGTTTTTGCTGTTTAGCACTGAAAATCTGAGATCTCTTCTTTAACTTCCCTTTTAGTCCTGGTTTTAGGCATTTTTCCAAAGAGTCTAACTGCTAACCGCTTTTAAGAAATTATGTGGTATTACAGGCACTTTGGTCAGTCGAGAAAGAAGGCACCAAATCTTTCCTAGAACTCCAGGGGCCCATCAAATGACCTTTTCTAGAAACAACTGAAATTCTTTTTCAAAGGCATAAAAATGCTAGTTGAAACCAAACAGAAAACAAATCCAACCCACAGGTCCTGCCGTTCAAATGACTAAGGTAGGGAGAATGGAAGGAAAATTCTTATTGGGGAAACAAAAACAAAAACTATTCTGAAGCTATGAGCTCGTGGGTAGCGCTTCGATGGTGGTAAGTTAAAATGAGAGTGATGTGGCGTTTTTACAGTAAAGCTTAGCCAGCACTGTAAGAACACTGTACCTTTGCAGGTGCCTGAGCAGCTCCTCCTAGAATACCTGGCTGGTGCTCCGCCCTTCTTCAAGACTACCTCATCCTCACTCAGCTCCGGCTCGGAGGCTCCAGTGTGGAAGGTAAGTCAGAAGATGTGCACTCTGTGTGTGCCTCCAAGAAGAGCATCGTCTCGGTGACTTTTTAAAAAAGCTTTTTAAAGTTTTAGAAGACTTTCCTAGGTTGTTAACTAGTGAACTCAAGAATCATCATTTGTAAACTGTTTATTTAGAGAAATACAAAGTATAGTTAGTGATAGTATCTTTTGTCACTTAATGTAATTTCTAGATTCAAATTTAAGTTGACACTAAAAGGATCCTAATCATGCTGTAGATTTCACATTTGGGGTCTGAAGCAAAATTTTACAAAATGGTATATCACCACTCTTGAGCTTCTGAGCACTATTCTACTAATGCATTAAATTGGTAGTCTCTTATCACAGAGAAGTATTTCTAACAGTCAAGATTAGAACGTTTTGATAACTGTTTTTTGTTTGCTGGCTTTACTTTTCTCCATAGTAATCCTGGAAGTCTAAAATATCCTATAGTTTGAGCTTCCATTTCTTTTATGCCTATAATTGGTTTCATTAAGTAAAAGGAGTCACAAAAGCTCTTTAGATGAGGATACACAGCTAAATTATGTTTCAGTTTCTGTTAGTGTGCTTGCTGTGTGTTACCTCTTGTCTCTTGAATGTTAAAGTGACTTACTGGTTCCAGAAGGGAAAATAATTTGACCTTGTTTGTAGTAAGTGAATCACTTATGAATAAAGTATTCACATTTTACAGGTGAATAAACTCTGTAAGGGCACCAGCCAGAGTGCTGTCTCATAAATTTCTTAGTTCCTAATTTACAGAAGTTATGTGCTGGCATTTTTGACTAGATGATGGATCTCAAAGATCTCCCATAAACTAATTTTTTCCTTGAAATAAAAAGTGTTACCTTGGAACCTTCTAGTAATTGCTGGATATGTGGAGGGCCTGGACTCCACAAGTCCATATTCTCACTGGTTTACTTGTTCTGCTAGACCCCGCTACATTGCATTAGCCACAACTGCGACTGAAGATCACAAGTGTTGAGAGTAAAGGACAGCCTGATTCTAGTAAGGCAATTCTGTTACATCAGGGTATCTTAGTTTTCTGCTGCTATAACAGAATACCATAGACTCGGTAATTTATGAAGGAAAGTTTATTTGCCTCAAGGTTCTGGAGGTTGGGAAGTCCAAGAACTGAGGAGCCACATCTGGTGATGCCACTCCTGCTGTTTCATAATATGGCACAAGGCGTCATATGGTGAGTGAGGCTGCAAGACAGAGAAAATGAGCCAGCTTATCCTTTTATCAGGAGTTTGCTCCCATGATAGCAGCATTAATCCATTTGTGAGGGCATGACCCATCACCTTCTGTAGACCCCGTTCCCAATATTGTTATATGGGCAATTAAATTTCAGTGCGATTTTTGGAGAGGACATTAAGATCATAGAGCCTTGTGAGCTGAAAAAGTCCTATTCAAGCCCTCTTTGTAATGCCCTACAATTCGTAAATCAAAAAGAAAAGCATAAGGAAAAGAAATGTACTGTGTAACTCAATGAACAAATCTGATGAGATAAATCACCTAAGTTTTAGTTTTAGCTTCTTTTACTAAAGATGAAGCTGTGGTGTACAGCTTTCCTTTATACATGAATTATTTTCTATTTAGGAGGATTTCTATGTAAGACATAGCAAGAGGAACTATGGTTCGGGTTTGGTGTTTAGGGATTGTGTGCATCTGAGTTTGAATGTTTTACTTTGTTTCTCTCAGTCACTACTGCCTACCCATTAATACAGCTGGGGATTGTATGAGTTGATGGGATTTTGCTGTTGAGTTTTTATTTTTTGCTGTTTCTTCCCAAATATTCAATAGGTTCAAAATTCAAAGCCTTTGAATTCTTGATTTACAGCACAAAGAGACTCCTTTAGATTTTCCTTTTTTAAAATGAAGTTTTGTTTGTCTTAAATAACGTCTTCATCCACGACTAGGGTACAGCTATACATGAAAATTAGAGAACTTTTTTCTTGACTAATGAAGTAAGCTAGCTTACAGCAGAGTGACTTCCCTAAGCCTTTCTATATGAAGCATCAAATCTGAGTGACTTTTTTGTTTGTTTGTTTTTTCCCCAAGGGTACACTGGCTAGCCGGAAAGAGACAGAAGGAAAGTAAGAGTGCACCCCCATGAGGCATCATCACACCACAACCCCTTCTCTTCTCCATTGCGCTCCCTCTTTGGGAATTTATGTACAAAGACTCAGTGCACCCATCATGTTTTTCAAGCAGCCAGGTCTAGAACTTGAACTGCACAGTCAACCATGTGAGATAGAGCCACCACACCACCAACTGGCCCAAAGCATCTCATTTTAGTCATGATAAGATTTATTTATTTATTTATTTATTTGGAGAGATTTTCGCTATAGGGCGCGTGCACTCGCCAGACAGACAGAGAGAGACATAGAGACAGAAAGCGAGAAATCATCCCCCAGGGGGGATGGTCACGCCGCAATCCCTTCTCCCTCATTCTCCTCTTGGGATCTTGGGCACGCACGCACACGCACCCGGTGTGAGTTTTAAGCCACTGGGTCCAGGACGCGAACCGCGGTCGACTACGTGGGAGTCCAGCGACATAGCCATTACGCTAACTGCTGGTTCCCAGTCATGATAAGTTTTGATAGACAAAATCAGCTTTGAAGTCTCGGCATTGCTATATGTAACACTGTCTTAAAAATTTTCCCCATGAAAGTACTTTAAATTTTTAATGTCTTACAGTGAGATTGCCTTCACTAAATGACATTTTCTTAAAATGATGCAATTTCTCTTGAGCCAGTTTTTTTTTTTTTTTTGGAGAGATTTTCACTGTAGGGCGCGTGCGCTCGCCAGACAGACAGAGAGAGACATAGAGACAGAAAGCGAGAAATCACCCCCCAGGGGGGATGGTCACGCCGCAATCCCCTCTCCTCCATTCTCCTCTCGGGATCTTGGGCACGCACGCACACGCGCCCGGCGTGAGTTCCAAGCCACCGGGTCCGGGACACGAACCGTGGTCGACTACGTGGGAGTCCAACGACATAGCCATTACACTAACTGCTGGTTCCCTTGAGCCAGTTTTTTTTAGACAATTGATAACAGAGAATAATTTATGCTTTGTTTATCACAAGGCACTTTTGTTAGGTTTGTTCATTTGGAGCTGTGTAAAAAAACAAACTTTAAGGCTAATATTGTTTATAAAAAGACAGATTGAGTAAAAAGGAATAAATTTTACTGATTATTTATTTGACTTCTCTTTCAGTTCGAAATAGGATACAGTCTTCTTCCAGCTCCTTTTTCTGGTCCCTTCTTGTAGAAACCTTAGTGAGGGGAAATAGTGATAGTGGACTTAGCTCCAAATCTCCTTTCATAACTGCCTTACAAATAATTTCCTATAGTTTCAGGAATGAAATGTATGGTGGTAATATACTGTGTCCCTGGTAATGGGGAGTTGTATCAGAATGCTGTCACCACTTCAGATTTTAAGGGGTATGTGTGTGTAGGTTAGGTTTTTCTGCCCCATGTAGATTTATTATATGTTTTATATGCTTGTACTTGGTCTTAAGGTTTATTTAGATGGGGCTATTTCTGAGTAAAACTTGTAAAGAGGTGTTTACTGTTGTTATAGATAATTTGTGCATACAGATTTTATAAGGCTTAAAATTATATTGCAGAGAAAACAACTTGATAGAAAGAAGGGGGGACATTTTCTGTAATTTAAGTTGTCATAGTAACCTGCATCAAGACTTGTACTTGGAATCTAGGCCTGAAGAATTTCAGGGACAATAAACATTCCAGTTGCATTCATCATCCTTTTTTTTGGGAGGGGGGAGGCCGATAAAAGAACCATCCATTGTGACCTAATTTATTTCTGTTTTTAGAAAATAGGGTAGCAGTTTGCATATTTTAGCACTTAAAAACTTCTGTAGAAAAGTAAAAATGAAAAGTTCAGCCATTTATATTTGAGAATAACATTTTATAATGCTATATCACAATCTATTGATAATTATTTCAGATTTCAGGATAGCTTGGATATGATGGACACTTAATGAAATATAAGAGAGATAGGATTTGATGGGAATAGAGGAAATTACCATAGCCACTTGTCCTGCAAACCTAAAGTAAGAGTAATGAAATCTAGTTTTCGTGGAGCTTTCACTTGGGAATGCTATAATTTTTCTAATATTAACTTGTTAATATTTTTACTTTGACAGCTTTATTAGATACAAATGAACTTTAGTGCAAAAAAGGACAAAGCGGCTAGCCAGTGGGGTGGCGGTGAAGGCAGCTGGATCCCACATGACTGGCTGTGTAGTTCAAGTCTCGGACTCAGCAGCTTGAGAAACACACTAGACACATGTGTGTGCATGCCCAAGATCCCTTGAGGAGGAAGAAATTCTAGGAGAAGGGATTGCACAGTGACCATTCCCATGGAGGGTGCTTTCTCATCCCACCTCATCCTCTCCTTGGCTGCCCTCTGCAAATTGTTTTAGAAGAAAGAGACCAAGGTATCATTTTTAGTGGAAGAATTAAGTTTTCTTTGAGAAACTTGTATAGACATTATTTTTAGATATCCTATCTTTCACAAAGAATAGTAGGATGTTGTTTTTAAAGGCGTTTTTTTTTTTGAGAGGGTTTTTTTTTCACTATAGGGCGCGTGCGCTCGCCAGACAGAGAGAGACATAGAGACAGAAAGCGAGAAATCACCCCCCAGGGGGGATGGTCAAGCCGCAATCCCTTCTCCTCCATTCTCCTCTCGGGATCTTGGGCACGCACGCACACGCGCCCGGCGTGAGTTTTAAGCCACCGGGTTGGGGACACGAACCGCGGTCGACTACGTGGGAGTCCAGCGACATAGCCATTACGCTAACTGCTGGTTTCCTTTAAAGGCAATTTTACAATTAGTTTCTCTCTTGCCTTTTAAGATACTAAAGATCATCTTTGAGTTAAAACATTCTTCTTAAGCATGGAACATTAGGAAAAATAAGGAAATAAGCATATATGTACATACTTTGCCCATTCATTTTTAGGAAACCAGAAACTAAGTTGGAAGATTTCATGGCTAGTCTAATTAACGAAAAAAGAAAAATTATACAATCAATTCACTGGGAAGATGTGAAAGAAAATAAAATCATTATTTCACTGTTTAAAGATATGCACTATTAATATTTTATGAGAAATAAAATTGAGAGCAGGCTGTCAGGAGCCAAAATACTAATGATGATGATGGAACCAGCAGGTGGCATGGTGGTTATTAAGGCACTGGGTGCTCCCACATGGCTGACCACGGTTTGAGTCCTGGACCTGGTGGCTTGCTCTCTCACCTTCTCTCTCTCTCTCTCTCTCTCTCTCTCTCTCTCTCTGTATCTCTCTAGTCAAATTAAAAATGAATGAATGAATAAGTAAAGTTAAATAAATAATTTTAAAAAATACTAATGATGAAACACTAGAATGTTCTCTTCTGCTAGAATTAGCAGCATACTTACTGTTATCACTGCTATCTAAAATAGCACTGAAATATCTAACCAGTGTACTAAGGAAAAAAAAAAAAAGGATGCAAGAGAGAACTACTGGAAAGGAGAATAGAAGTATTTATTTTAATTTTTATTAGGAATAATGTAAATACATAATCTTTTGTGTATAGCAGTAATAACTAGTTAGAAAATATTATAAAAAAGAAGCCCATTTATAGTAGCAACAAAAAGTATGCTGAGAATTAAATTCTGGAAAAAATGCACATAGTTTTTAGGAAGGAAACTAGTAAATTTAGAGGATAAGGAGACTCTTTTTAAAAAAAGAATTATTTTATTTTAATATTATTTATTACTATTATTATTTTCGAGATTATCAGAGAAAGAGAGAGAGGGAAAGTGAGAAAGCAAGACACCAGATCCAGGACTTGAACCGCGGTCAGCCATACCGGAGTCCAGCGCCTTTAACCACCACATCACCTGCCGGCCCCAGGAGACTCAGTGTTTTTGAATAGGAAGACATTTCCTTAATTTTTTTATCTATATTGATTTGTATATTTAATACAATTCTACTCAAAATCCCAGCAGTAACTTTTCACAGATCAGTGATTCTGAATTCCATTTTCATAGAATAAATAAAAGTGAGAAAATGTTTATAAGGAATAATAATGAAGGGAAAGTTATAATGCTAGATCATAATTTTTAAATAATAACGAGGCTGATAATAGACACATACTTGCAACAGAGTGGAAAGCTCAGAAGAACATTACATTGATAAAAATGCCATTACAAATAAAGAATATAAAAATGTAGAAAGGTACTAAATATCCTAGAAGAAGATATACAGGAATATTTTATCTCAGGTTTGGGGAAGAATGTCTTACTATACAGAAGCAAAGGTTAAAATTAGGGAATAATTCATACATGTAACTTTAATAAGTGAAATCATTAAATTTTGCATGTGTGATATCACAGAAACACAATCACTTGAGTACTCAATTCGTGTACTCACTCTCACTTTTTCTCTATATATAACATATAATTGAAATATAATATATAATTACATTTTAATATATAACATATTTACTCAACAAATAAAATTAATATCCATATTATACAAATAATTTCAAGTCAGTAAGAAAATAATCATATCCAATTTAAAAATTTATTTGTATCTTTTAGCAGACAGTTTAAAAAAGAACATAAACTGACATAGACTAAAGATTTGTTTGGCCAACTGCATGGTTCAAGTCCTGGACCGGGCAGCTTGCAAAGCATGCCAAGTGCATGTGTGTGTGTGTGTGTGTGTGTGTGTGTGTGTGCACGCCCAAAAGTCCCAAAGGAAAATGGAGAAGGGATTGCAGCATGTCTGTCCTCCCTTAGGGATGATTTCTCATTTTCCCTCTCTTTCTCTCTCTCTGGTGAACACACAAGCACTATAGCAAAACTAAAAGAAAAAGATTTTTTTCCATTTTAGTATTTAAAGAAAAATATTAGACATAGATTAAAATTCAAAACACATATGTGTGTGTGTGTGTTTGTGTGTATATATGTACATTTTTTAAAAATACAAAATTCATTCACTGGGAAGATGTGAAAGAAAATAAAGTTACCTATTATTTCACTGTTTAGAGATATGCATTATTAATATTTTATTGGAAATAAAGTTGCGAGCAGGCCGTAAGGAGCCAAAATGCTAATGATGGTGAAACACCAGAATCTTTTCTTCTGCTAGAATTAGCAACATACCTGCTGTTATCACTGCTATCTAAAATAGCATGAAATATCTAACCAGTGTACTAAAAAAAAGAAAAAATGATGCAAAAGAGAGTTGTTGGAAAAGAGAATAAAATCATTTTATTTTTCTTAGATAAAAATTTTATTTTTTTACAACTTCGCATTGAATGGATCTTATATTTTTTATTTATATATATATCATGTATGTGTCTTGAATCTTTAATATATAAGATATTTATAATCTTTATACACACACATGCATATTTAAATAACCTCCACATAAAACATAACATATGTAGACCTATATCATTCCTAAGGTTGGTCATATATAATACAACCAGAATGGTCGTATAGTACAACCAGAGGGTAGACTGCTATGCAATCAGTAAAATAATTTATCTACTTACCTATAGGGTTTTTAAAACTATTTAATGAAATGGGGAAAACATGGCAGTAACCTGGAAAAGACAGTATCAAGATACAATATAAATTATAATCTTGATGGTGCTTTTTAAAAAATATTTGTATAGGGTGGGGCGTGGGGCACCTAGAAGGAACTCTACCAAAGAGTTAATGATGATTATTTCCAAATGATATAACTGCAGAAAAATAATTATGGCTCTGTGAAACAAATTTGCTTTCTATTTATAATCAAATGTTTTTTAAAAATTATTGATCAAATGTGTAAGATTTCGTCATATCATTTTTGGAATAAAAATTTATTTACTGTAAAGCTATATTTATTGAGATGGACTCTACACAGAATTGAACAGTAAAGGGGCGTCTGAGTCTTTGGGCAGGGCTGCAGACACTGACCTGGGCTGCTGTCATATCAGACAGTGATGTGTACCTTTCCATCCAGTATGAGGCACAGCATCCCCAGGAATGATAAAGGCCAGCGTGTCCCTGTCTTAGTCCGTTCAGTACCAGTACAGCAGAATATGTTGAGACTGGCTAATATGTAATTAACAGATTCATTGACTTATTGACTTACGTGAATCTGTTCATTTTCTTATTCTTCTTCTTCTTCTTCTTCTTCTTCTTCTTCTTCTTCTTCTTCTTCTTCTTCTTCTTCTTCTTCTTCTTCTTCTTCTTCTTGTTCTTCTTATTTTGGTGATTCTTCTTCTTCTTCTTCTTCTTCTTCTTCTTCTTCTTCTTCTTCTTCTTCTTCTTCTTCTTCTTCTTCTTCTTCTTCTTCTTCTTCTTCTTCTTCTTCTTCTTCTTCTTCTTCTTCTTCTTCTTCCGCCCGGGGTGAGTTCACGCCCCCGGGTGGGGGGGGGGGGGGACACGAACCACGGTCGACTATGTGGGAGTCCAGCGACATAGCCATTACGCTAACTGCTGGTCCCAAATCTGTTAATTGACATCTGGATTATGGGTGGTCCAGAATTGAGGTTCTGCTATCTGGTGAGGACCTTCATGCCACATCATTATATGGTGGAAGCAAAAGGACAAAGACCAAAGAAGAAAAAAAAAAAAAAAAAAAAAGGAGGGAGAGAAAAACGAATACTCATCCTTATGTGATAATGGTACTAATCCATTAATACTGTTATAGTAGGATTAAATTTCATCATGAGTTTTGAAGGGGACAGACATTCAAATCATAGCACTTCCTAGGTTTAAATCTCAGCCCCTTCTCCTGTGTCAATTCCATCAGTGTTTCTGCACTTCAAGTATTTAAATATTGATTGTCAACAACATTGAATCAAATTTACTGAATCTTTATGGATTAAATGGAATAATTGGTATAGCTATTTTCATTCCATAGCCAGTTTGATTTATTATTTACTCTTCCACCACTTACTTTCTTGACTACTGTATTGATAACAATTACACTTTCGCAAGAAGTTTAAGAAATTTTTATACACACACACACACACACGAATTAACTATTTTCAGGTGTAAATAAAATCTGACTTTAAAATTATGAAACAGTTTTCAGATTTACTGAATATCCTCCTGAGAAGGCAAGATTGATTACTAAAGAAAATTGTTTTTATAACACAACATATCTGTTATCATCTATATATATGTGAACTTCAGGAAAAAAAGGTTTTTAGCCGTAAAAAAGGGAGTAGTCATTGTATATTTAAAACAATTACTTGTTTACAAAAAGTAATCGTTTAGGGCCCAGCAGATGGTGTAATGCTTATGTCACTCGCATGTAGTTGACTACAGTTTGAGTCCTGGACCTAGCAGCTTAAAACTCACGCCAGGCCCATGTGCGTGCATGCCAAAAATCTTGAGAGGAGCACGGAGCGGAAGAGTTGTGGCATGGTCATCTCCCTGGGGGGGGGGGGTGATTTGTTGCTTTCTGTCTCTTCAGTAAGTGAAGCATCCTATAGCAAAAATCTCTCTTAAAAAAATAAAAGTAAAAGTTTAAAGTACATAGGAAGGTATAAACTAAAAAAATAAGATTAGCTCCCTTCTACTGTATTTCTGCTATCAAAAAGCTACTACTAGGCCAGCACGAGATGTAGTAGTTAAGGCACAGGACTCCCTCATGGCTGACAGCAGTTTGAGACCTGGACCCAGGGGCTTCAAATTCATACTAGGCACTTGTACATTCGTGCACAAAATCCCAAAAGGAAAATGGAGGAAAAGAGATCCTTCCCGGGAGTGATTTCTCGCTTTCTCTCTCTGTTTCTCCAGCAAGATCATGTGCCTTATAGAAAAACAAACAAAGTAAGTCTCAAAATTTAAAGTTACTTTTATTAGAAGTTTCTTGGGTATCTGCAGAAAAAGAAAAATGCATCTGTAGCATGTATATATGTCTTTTCAATTTATACTGGTAGCATTGTATGTGTGTAATGTGTGTATGTTTTAACACTTGGTTCTTTTTGGGTTAACTCCTATAATCACCAGAATAATCTTAAAGGTGGGCACAATTATTTGCATTCTTCCATTGGCTGAGTTTGCAGAAACAGGGTCATTATGTATTTCCCAATTGCATCAGTAACTATCATCTTGGCTTCTATCATTGGATATTGAGATAGGACCCATATCTACTTTAATGCAGTAGGGAAAACATAAAAATAAACAAGATTAAAATACAAAGTGTTTTATTCTTAAGACCTAAGGTAATTTTGCAAAAACAATTTCTGTTATGTAAAGTAGACCTCATGAAAGTTAAAAAAGTAGAATAGGTTAGAATTCTTGGTTTCTGCCTTTGAGAAGCATAGATTTACTGTGTTAAGGTTCATATAAGGTTATATCAACTATTGCATTATCTCCCTCTCCCTCTCTTATTCTTCTATTCCAGGTTTTAGCTTTTTCAGGCTGCAGGGTCTGGGGCTTGAACCATGCAGCTAGTCATGTGCGATCCGGCACCTCAACCTCCACACCACCTGCTGGCCTTAGTGTGCTTTTTAAGAGTATATATACATTGTGTAAAAAATCACATCAATGATATGTACATATTCATCATCTATATTTAATGTTGCGTCATGTTGTACACATTTCAGATTCATTCTACTCCTTTTTTTAAAGAGGTTTTTGCTATAGGGCGCATGCGCTCACCAGAAAGACAGAGAGACAGAGAGATGGAAAGTGAGAAATCACCCCCCCCCCGGGGGAATGGGCACACCGCAATCCCTTCTGCTCCATTCTCCTCTCGGGATCTTGGGCACGCATGCACACACGCCCAGCGTGAGTTTAAGCCACCGGGTCCGGGACTCGAACCATGATCAAGTACATGGGAGTCTAGCAACATAGCCATTACTCTAACTTCTGGTCCCTACTCCCTTTTTTTGAGGTATGTTTTGTCAATAGTTTTTACTCTGCTGTGGTACACCATTTCAAAATCTGTATCACTTGTTTGCACACATTCTTGTGTTTGTTAATCAATTTTCCCCAAACCTCTCTCCCTCTCGCTCTTTCTAGTATCTATGATTACTCTGTCTACTTTTATACTATCAAAGCCATTTAGCTTCTGCTAAAGAGTGAGGAAACTCAAAATATGTTAAGTAGGGACATAGAATATTTGTCTTTTCTAGCCTGGCTTATTTAACTTAGCATTGTATCTTTTAGGTGTCAGTACTACCCAAACTAATCTATAAATTCGGTGTAATTTTCATGAAAATATAAGCAACATTCTTCACAAAAATAGAAAAAAAAATCAGGAAACTTTGTCTGAAATCACAAGAGCCAATATTACCAAAGCAATACTGAGTAAAAAGAGTAAAGTTGGAGGCATCTCCCTACCTTACTTCAGATATTTTGCAAATATATAATAACCAAACAGCTTGGTACTGGCACAAAAACAGACACATAGACCAGTGGATCAAATAGAAAATACAGAAATAAATCCAAGAACATACAGACAATTGATTTTGACAAGGTCTCAAGACAATCTAGTGGAGAACAGACAGTCTTTTGAATCAACATTGCTGGGAAGACTGGATATCCATCTACAGAAAAATGAAACTATATCCCCTGTCACTATTTAGAAAAATCAGAGCCAGCAGGTGGTGGTTAAGGCACTGAACTCCCACATGGCCAACCATGATTTGAGTTCTGGACTTGGTGGCTTGCTTTCTCACTTTCTCTCTCACTTTCCATCTCTCTCTCTCGCTCTCGCTCTCGCTCTCGCTCTCTTTCTGTCTCTCTCTGGTGAAATTTAAAAATAATAAATAAAAATTAAATAAAAATTTTTTTTTAATTAACTCAAAATGGATTAAAGACTTAAATATAAAGCCCCACTCGAGGAAAGCAGAGGAAGCACTGCTGACCCTCTAGTGCATTGGTTAAATGCTTAACATTGGGAGGCATATCCCACTTGGCCAACTGCAGTTTGAATCCCATCCCTGGCACCTTGAAAAACATGTCAGGTACCTGTTCATGTATACCTAAAATTCTGCAGGGTTGAAGAAATTAAAAAAGGATTGTGGTGTGACCATGGCCCATCGGAAGTTCTTCTCCTTCCCTCTCTCATTCTGTCTTGCTCTTGCTGCATGTGTCCTCTGGCAGTTTTTTTTTAAAGAAAGAGTTATTGAAATAAATGAAGACTTCTTAAATAAGACCTATAATGCATTGGCAACAATACCAACCACAGACAGGAAGTATTATATCAAGTTAGAGAGAGAGCGAGAACACAACAAATAAGAGACAACCTACAGAATAGGAGGAAATATTTGCGAACTACACTCTGATAAATGATTGATAACCAGGATAAACAAGGAACTCAGAAGAGCTGATCTGAAAAGAAATGAATAATCCAATTTAAAAATGGGCAGTCAGTCTGAACATGTAACTCAAAGGCAGATATACAAATGGCTAAAAAATACTTAAAAATTGTTCATCAGGAGACCAGCAGGTGGCGTGGTGGTTAAGATGCTGAACACTCCCACATGGTCGACAACGGTTTGAGTCCCAAACCTGGTGGCTCGCTTTCTCACTTTGTTTGTGTGTGTGTGTGTTCAAATTAATATGAATGAATAAATAAATAATTCAAAAAAAGTATTTCTCATACCTTTTCAAAAGAGAAGTGCATATCAGAACTACAATAAGGCATCACCTAACCCTATTCAGAATGACCATTATTAAAAAAAAAAAAAAAACTGAAAATAATAAATACTGGCAAGGTTGCAAGAAAGAAAACCCCATTCCCTGCTGATGGGCATGTAAATTAGTATAGCCACTGTGGAAAACAATATGGAGGTTCCTCAAAAAAAAAATAGAATTATCGTTTGATGTAGTAATCCACTTTTGGTTATCTACCAAAAGGACATAAAATTACTCAATTGGAGAAACATTTGCACCTTCATATTTATTACAGCATTAGTCACAATAGCTAAGACATAGAATAGCCCAACAACTGATGAATGGATCAAGAAAATGTGACACATATACACAGTGGAGTACTACGTAGCCATAAAGAACATTAACCTTCTGTTGTGTAATACTATACAAGTTTCTATACAAGTAGATTTTTCACTTATACTTAGGACAGTTTTTCAAACCAGACTCTTTGGAGAGTAAAACTGGGCACAATTGATAATTAAGCCAAAATAACAATGTAGTTTAAAAAAATAAAACAAAAAACTCTTTCAGGTAAATCAGGACACATGGTCCCTCTAGCTGCACCCTTAGTGTCTGACTCCTGGTCCCCTCAGAGAACAAGGGCCCATCTCCGTTGGGCAGGAAAGTAGTGGGTACATGGGACAAAGTCAGGTTACATTCATCTTTCTGAGCTTTCATTCTAACTCATTAAATTGAGGGTAACACTACCCATCTTTAGAGTGTCTGTAAACATTAAAGAAATTGTCATCTCAAAAAGCATGTAATGTGTGTGTGTCTGGAAATTGGACACCTGTAATTCCTCACTCCATCTATGAAAATGATCTTAGCTGTGCTGATGGGTAGGCTTTGTCTTCAGGTGCTCCTGCTGTGTCATGCACTTTGTACTTCTCATACACCTTAAGTATCCCCATAGTCCATTCCATCGGCCATCACAGGTGGTTGTCATAACCAGCCATGAACAAAGTTCTTAATTTACAGCATAGGGTTGGTCTATATCACTCCAATCAAGTGCTTTTTGACATTGAAAGGCCTGAGATGGGGCTAGTTCCTTGGCCTACTGAGTAAGGGACCTGGATTCGCCTAACCCACTGTACAGTTCGAATCTTGGCCCCAACTGTTTGAAAAACTCTCCACATGTACCTGAATGCCCCAAATCCTGACAGGTTGGAGAAATGGAGGAAAGGGTTGCGGCATGACCATTGGGGAGATACTTTCTCTACTGAGCACACATTCCCTCCAACATATAAAAATAAATAAATAAAAGCAAAAAACATGAGATCTAGTGTTCGGTGCTCATACTCATTTTCCCAGTGAACTCTCCTTTTGTAGAATACTTTCTTTTCTTTGTGTTTTCCTATTTTCTGTATAAATTGTTGTATAAATGGCTGAAATACTCTTTTGTAAATGTTTCAAGTGTACGTTTTTATATGCATTTCATAGAGAGTGTGTTGGAATCAAAGGCACTTGCTTTTTACATCAACTGCAGAGATACGCTTCCTCCTTAGGAAGAAAATGTACTCTCCGAACCTTGAAAATTGATACAGTAGTTGGTAATATAGATACCAATATGCTTTTATCCTAATAGGTAATTTCTGCTAATAATACCAAACTGGAGGAGATAGAATACCTCAAGGTTTGGATCTTCTATGAAAGTAAAGCCTTTTTACTATTATCTTCCATGGTTCTCTTTATTAGTAAATCTGCATTCACACTTGGTCTTACCTAGACTTTAGGCCCACAAAGAGTCTCTGGTTATGGTCATGTCATAATTCTGCAACAGTGAAATGAGGAAGGTGCTATGGGAGCACATGGGGAGGCGCTTTGTGCCAAAGTTAAGGAGAGCTTCTTGTGGCTGTCATTTAAGCCAAATAGTTAAAGGCAAGTAGGTCTTTAGGGAATTGTAAAAAGGCCTTTTAGCATATAGGAGGTAGCACCCACAAATTCTAGAAAGGCCCAGAAGCTTAGTGTGTTTAGGGGAAAACAAGTACTGCTGGGTGTGGTTCTAAAAGTGGATGGTCCAGGGACCAGCAGTTAGCATAATGGCTATGTCGCTGGACCCTTATGTAGTCAACCACGGTTCAAGTCCCGAACCTGATGGCTTAAACTCACACCAGGAGCGTGCACATGCATGTCCAAGATCCCGAGAGGAGAATGGAGGAGAAGAGATTGTGGCAAGGCCATCCCCCCAGGGGATGATTTCTTGCTTTCTGTCTCTCTGTCTTTCTGGCGAGCGCACATACCCTATAGCAAAGACCTCTCCAAAAAATAAATAAATAAATAAAAGTGGATGGGCCAGACATGGCTAATTTAAAAGTAGTATTCTTATTCTAGTTTAACAGAGACAACTTTTACTTTTAGGAGCACTGGGTCTTATGGTAATTGAAGGGATCAAAATTACTTATAAGTAAACAAAGTTGTAGTTGGAGGATAAGTAGAAGCATTAATCTGTAGTAACCTAAACTTCACATGTCTCTGTGTGAGAAGGTTTACTGGTACTTTTCATTCTTTGTATCTTTATAATCTTAGGAAATTAACATTCTCATTCTTCAAAGGATATTGCTACTTTAAAATGTTCTCACTTAAAATATTGCAGATAGATAACTTTAAACCTATATACTGTTTCCAGCCAGTTGATATAATGTTATTAAATCAGCTGCTCTAAATATTAGGCAATTGCACTGTGCAAGTTCTTTGCAAATTTTGCCCAAGTGATAAAATGATTAAAGATTGCATTTTATTTTGGGTACAGCAAATAATCCTTTCAGAAAAACAGCTTGAAATTAATTGCCATTCGTATTCCATTGTGCCCCAAATGATCATTTGAATGTGTATTCATTCCGTCTTTATTATATATCATGGAGTAGAAATAGTCTTAGTGTTAACAAAATAGTGGTTCCTCAGGCTAGTATTTATATTCTTATTTGAAAAATAAAATAATGTCAGCGGAGTGACTTTACTCTAGCTCGCTAGTACACAGCCCCTGCTCCTATTTGTATTTTCTTTGTGCCACACCAAGACATATTGGAAAGACTGTACAATCATATATAGAGAGTTGCAATTTTCGGTTTTTACTTAGAAGTTACTTTGGAGGTTCAATTTGAGGTTGAAGAAACCAAGACACAGTTGGAGACTGATTTGCTCCCTCTGGACTTCTCTTCATGATCAAAAAAATCATTCATCTTGATAGTCCCAGTGTGTACCAATACATAAAGGCCTGTTGAATGGGTGAAAGTATCTCTTTATTCACAGAGCATGAAAAACAGCACAGAACTTTCCATTTCCAGTCAGTCTCTGTGTTCGTTCCTGTACACTGGTCCTTCCCCATCTTTTTATCAACTACAGAACAGATACTGGGTTGTCAGAAAAGCCATGACATATTTTTCTATGCAAAAATGTGTCATGACTTTTCCAACGACCCAATACATAGCAGTACTCCCCAAATTTAAAATTATGTAAGATGTATAGCTCCAGCTATCCTAACCCCACTCTTTTCTCACAAGGAATCCAAGCTCACACATGTTAGGGCATGGGGACCACGGATATAGTAGGATAATCTGGAATACATTTTAATTCCACTTCCAAGATGAAACTTTTCGCTTTTGAATATACCCTTTATGCTTCTTTTGTTTTGCTTTGTTTGTTGTTTTAAGAAAGGGTCTCTAGGACCAGCAGATGATGTAGCGGTTACGTTACTAGACTCTCATATGGCTGACAGTGCTTCAAGTGCCGGACCTGGTGGCTTGAAAATCACACTGGGCACGTGTGTGTGTGTGCCCAAGATCCTGGGAGGAGAATGGAGAAGGAGAAGGGATTGTGGTGGGACCATCCCTCCAGGGGAACTGATTTCTCACTTTCTCTCTTACTGTCTCTATCTCTCTCCAGCAAGTACACTAAGGTTAAAAAAAAAAAAAAAAAAAAACTCTTAAAAAAAAATAAATAAATAAAAGGACAAGGTCTGCCCATGCTGTAATCCTCCTACCTCAGACTCCCAAGTAGCTGGGATTGCAGGCCAGTGTCACTGAACCCAGCCTTTAGGTTGCACTGGGAGTGGAACCTGGGCCTGCCATGTGGTTCCAGCCCACAGAGCACAGTGATTTAGCAGTGTGAGCCACACTCATTGAATGGTATTCACAGATCTTCCCATTAAACTGTAGAATCAAGAGATACCTGTAGGGGCACGGTCTTTATTTCTAAAGTAGTATTTCTAAGCAGGGTATTTTGCCATCAGGGCTGTTCGGGAAGTTTGTGAACGCATTGTGGTTGACACCATTGTTAAAGGGGTGCTGCTGACATTTAGTGGTAGCAGCAGATATAGCAGGCACCCTCTTGTGCACAGGGACAGTCTCACACAGTGACGCAGATGACTCACCTTACTTTTCCTAGTGAAAAATCTCCAGCTTAACATAACTATTTACATATATGCATAAAGCATTTGTGTGTGGTCTAAGTAATAATGAAATACTTAGGAATACAACTATTATATAAATTAAGGAAGAATTGTATTTGATTCAGAAGTCAAAAAGAAATTGTCCCCCAGTGAAGGAAACCACGTTACTCACAGCAGTATGTCCCTCGTAGCGTGGGAGTTGCCTGTCCACATACCTGTTAGCAGCCTGCACTCATGGTATAGGTGCAAGCATCTTTGACACCTTCATTATGTCTTGTTGTTTATGTACCTAAATGCATGTTGCTTGGTTATTAATTATTTTCCTTTTATTTCTCTTCTTCCTGGCATCTGTATTGGGAATAGACTGTTGAGTGGTGGCAGCACATGTGTAGAGGCAGGAAGTCTTGTTGGGAAGTGGCACTAATACAGGTGAGGAATGATGGTAGAGAGGATTTGGGTAGAGGCAAGAGAATTTCCTGACAGATTAGATTTGGGTTTAGAGGAGTCAAGGATAACTATAGGCTTCTTGGCCTGAGCATGCAAGCATGCATTCTAGTTGCTGTGGACTGAGATGAAAGGATGGGGGCATAGCATATTAGGGAAGTAAGGTCAAGAGTTCTTCTAGGTCATTGGGAAAGTCATGGTGTGTTTTCCTATGCAAAAATGTGTCTTAACTACCCAATACCATGCGTTTATTTTGAGATGTTTAATGGCTGTCAAAATGTCAGTGTTGGAGAGACATTTGGATATGAGGCTGGAGTCAGAGAGAGGTCAGGGCTAGAAATATAAATGTAGGAATTGCCAAGTATGTGGGATTTGAAGTTGTGAGACAGGCTGAGGTCACTGGGGGAAAGGAGAGGTACATATAAGAAGACAAGAGAAGAACAATGGTTGAGACATGGAATATGCAAATATGAAAAAGTCACAGAGCAGAGGGAACTGAGAAGGATGAGCAGTGAAGTAGGAAAACCAAGAATGTGCGATCTGTTGGACGACAGGGGAAGAAAGTGTGTGAGGCAGTAGTGCTAAACGGACTCAGACTTAGCACCGTGAAGGGGACTGGCAACTGGGTAACAGCAGTTCTGGTGGCAAAAGCCTGGCAGGGTGGGTTTTATAGAAAATGGAAGAGTTCTTTCAAGGAGTTTCTGCCCCAGTGGGATCAAATGGAGAGTAGTCAGTAAGAAAGGTGGGATCAGAAAGAAGCTGTCTGGTTTTAAGATGTATATGTACCTTATTTATTCTTTGATCCAGTAGAAAAAATGATGGAGAGTGGTGGTCCTGAGAAGTATGGAATCCTGGTTACTCACAGAGCCTCGTGCCTGCAGTGCATTTTCCAGGCGCCTTGGATGCCATGGCCCTGGAATATCTAACTGATTCCTAACAGATTCTGAGGCCCTGGGGCCAGAGACTCACTTATGCTCTGGTGTCTGTTCCTCTTTCACATAGGAGAGTTAGTCAGGCACCGTGCAAAGGATCAGGTTTTAGTCAAACATCAAATTAGAACTTGGTGAGAAAACAGAAGGGCTGGTCGCACTAACCACTCTTCTCCATCAGCATTGACTTGAGAGTAGCCAAAGTCTTCCCTTGTCCACTGGGGCCATGTTTACCAAGATGGCCCCAGGTCTTTAGGAGGAGGCACGTGAGCATTGGGAGGGTGGTTGTACAAGTGCAACCCTGGACCTGAGCGTGATGCCTCCCTACTTGTTACACTCTGGGACGGGCACTGGTGTTTGCTTACGGACAGTAGGAACGCTCTCTCTCCCTCGTTACCTCTTCTCCTATTACCAGTTGGCAATTTGGTTTCAGCTCCTGTTTCCCTTCCCCTTAGTAGCCAGTCAGCTTTAGGCGCTCTAAGGAATAGGAGGAGAACTTGGTGAAAAGGAAAAAGGCTGCATTTGGACTAAAAAATTGTTGTTGGTACGGGAAGGGAGTTGAAACGGATTTGCACAACCAAAGGCAACATGAGGGGCTTCAGGCGTCTGTGTACATAAGATGCAGGAGAAAGGGGTGGGGGAATAGGAGGGGAGACTAGGTGGAATCACTCCTGGTCCCAGAGACTAGAAAAGAACCTGCCCCTTTCTATGTAATTTGTCACTTCAAAGCGTTTTTTTTTTTTTTTTTAAGAATTCTTTTATTTAACTTTATTTTTATGCTGTATCATCTTCAATTAAGTATGAAGACCTCTCTAACATAAAATCTAGAGACCATTTCACCCACTGCTCTGTCTGGCTGCCAGTCTCTTGTCTCTCTCTTCGGCAATGGTGAGGTGGATGCCTTTTCCCCGGGGAAGAGAAATCCATGGCTTGTTACCTTTGCCAATAACAAAAACGTTGGAACAACGAGTGACAAAGCTGTTGCCAATGGCATCTTTCACATGAACCACATCAAAAGAGCCAGGATGTCTCTCTCTGTTGGTGATCACACCACTTCTTCCCAAGCTAGCACCTCCTGTCACCATACACAGGTCACCAGTGTCAAACTTGATAAAATCAGTAATCTTGCCAGTCTCCAAGTCAATCTGAATGGTGTTGCTCACCCTGATGAGAGATCCGGGTAGCAGATGGTATGAGCATCATGGGTCACCAGACGAGGGATTCCTTCTGTGCCCACAAAGATTTTCCTCACTTTGCACAACTTGTACTTGGCCTCCTGAGGTGTATTACGATGGACAGCAAAGCGACCCTTGGTGTCATAGATCAGACGGAAGTTCTCTCCAGTCTTGTCAATGCTGATGACATCCATGAAACCAGCAGGGTAGGTTATGTCAGTACAGACTTTGCCATCAATCTTAATGAATCGCTGCATGCAGATCTTCTTTACCTCATCTCCTGTTAAAGCATTCTTAAGTCTGTTCCTTAGGAAAATGATGAAAGAAAGACATTCCCTCAACTTGGGACCAGTGGATGGACGAGGGGCAAACACACCAGTCAATTTATCTAGCATCTGATGTTTTGGAACTGCAACCCACTTCAGATGCTTCTTAGGGCCCCGAGCCATGGCTGCACTAGGAATGGAATGAGCTCATTTGTTTATTTTAACTTGACCCGGGAGAGACAGAGTGAATGAGTGAGAGAGAGAGAGAAAGAGAAGGTGAGAAAGCAAGCCACCAGATTCAGGACTCAAACCATGGTCAGCCATGTGGAGTCCAGTGCTCTTAACCACCATGCCACCTGCTGGCCCCCATTTTATAGTGTTTTAAAAGCCCCGGTACCATTTGGAATCCAAAATTGGTAGGTACCACTTACCTTACTGACTGGAATTCTGCCCAGTGCAGATCTAAGAAAGACCCTGTAACTTTCTGAGGAATTATCCATCTTTGTGTCTTAGAAACGACAGGGAACCTTACAGCCTCATCCATGAACCCTAAAAAGAATTCTTAAGACTGAAATTTTTATTGCAATTTCTTTGGAATGAGACCTAATGCTGTTTGGCTTGTGTTAACCCCAGTTATGTCTAAGCACTGACTCAGCCATGTGTCCATAGAAAGAAACCACTGTTAAAAATAGTAGATACTGACTTTAGCCAATATTGCATAACTGGTCCCTTTAGAGAATTTCATCAGAACTTTAGTCAAACATTTCCTAGAAGAACTTCCCTCTTGCTGATGGATGATTTTTTATATATATATATATATATATATACTGGTGAAATTACTCTTCTAGGCCTTGCTTCCCTCTCTGCCCCCAATTTCACCAGGAGTGGAGTCAAGTAAATATGATGACTTGACCTTATTCATTGAGACTGATGGCAGTGGTCTGAATGTTTGTGTCTGCCTTGAAATTCATATGTTGAAACCTAATCACCAGTGTGGTGATATTAGGAGATGGGGACCTTTGAGAGGTAATTATGTCATGATCAGTGCTCTTATAAAGGAAGACCTACAGGGACCAGCAGGTGGTGTGGTGGTTAAGGTGCTGGACTTCCATGTGGTTGACCGCCATCTGTGCCCTGGACCCAGCAGCTCAGAAATCACACTGGGTGCATGTGTGTGCGTGCTCAAAATCCTAAGAGAATGGAGAAGAAGGGATTGCAGAGTGGCCATCCTCCAGGGGATGATTTCTCACTTTCCCTCTCGCAGACTGCACACATGCCCTATGGCAAAAACCTTAAAAGTAATAAAATAAAAGAGGACTCAGAAAAGCTGCTCTGCACCTTTGACCAGGTAAGACAGGCTAGAAGGCACCTTCTGTGAACCACAAAGCCCCTCACAAGACACAGCATTTAATAGTGCCTTAATCCTGGACTTGCAAGCCGTCAGAACAGTAAAAAATAAACTTCTGTTGCTTATAAGCTCCCCAGTTTGTAGTATTTTGTTACATCAACCCAAGTGGACTAAGATGCTGACCCGTGAATTTCAGTTTAAATCTAGTATCTTTAAAGCTTTTGTTCTCGTATTTACAGCACATAGTAGGCCTTTAGTAAATGCTTTTGAAACAATTAGGTGCAATGTGTAATCTCCGTAATTGTTTATTTTATTAGATCACAAAATATGTAAGTTAAAGATCTGGTTCCAGAATGCTTACATTGAAGTCTTCACTTTGCCGCTAATGAAAGTGCGTGATCTTGGACAAGTTTTGAAACTGCTCTGTGCTGTGGTTTCCTCTTCTGAAAAGCAGAGATAATAATACCTCCCTCATAAGATTATTATGAAAAGTAAATAAATTGATACATTCAGAGCACTTAAACAGTGCCTGGCATATACCAGAAACACTTAACGAAGGACTGTAACAAAAGCTGCCAGGCATTTAATTTTTAAAAAGTGAGAAAACCAAATCTCCACTTCTTCTTCAAATAGCATTGTAACTGGCAGTGAATATTTGAGTGCTGGTTGTGTGAACTGTAATAATTTAGCTTTTTGTCATCAGCTGTGAACAGTTTCCTGTGTTTCTGAAAACGGAGGAATAGCCATCACCTGCCTATGCACTTCACATCAGTGTATCACTCTTGACACCTAAACATAACTGCGCTTGTCTATTATTTATATATTTGCTAAATCATGAGTTGAATTTTTAAAAATCTCTGGGGACGTGATGACTATCTGACTGTTTTCTCTTGGGCATTCTGGATCCATTATGTTTCCTTCTGTGTGAGTTGTAAAGATCTGCAGTTTATCCCAGCCTCTTGCTTCATTTCTGTGCCCAAATTTATAGAGTCAGAATAAAGGAGAGTATCATCCAGTGCAGAAAACTGCCCAGAGGGCAGGTGGTGGTGCAGTGTAGGCACAACACATGGGCAAGGTCCGGGTCCTATCCTGGGGCCTCCCTGAGCACAGCAGGTATGCTGTGTGCCCAGGGTCCAGGCCAGCTGAGGCTGGGGGTGGGTCACAGTGGGGGGACCCCGTTGGGGCGTACCGGCCTCTCTGTTTCTCTCTCTCTGACAATTCCTCCATGGACCTGGGGAGAGAGAGTTGGTTCCTGGATAACCCAAGTGTATCACGTCCACCATGCACCCCATTCCCACCAGCACCACATTACAGTATGTGATGAAACAATCACACAGCAATAGGGTTCTCGCTGCTGTGAGAATCCAGAAACCCCAGTGATCCAACAGAAGGCGGAGGCCAGGTGGAATGCCAGCAAGCCTCACCTGCCTCCCATCTCCCCACAACTCTGCTTAACAGGTGTGGGGCACCAGTCCTGGCTCAGTGTAGGGAGCACCTGCCTCATACCCTGTGGCCTTCTAGTCATACTGTTTTTCCACCATAGTCACTCAGGCTCAGTAAAATATACTAGGACCTAGAGTAGTAGCCAGGCCTATTGTTTGCAATGATAATCATGGAGTTAGAATCTCAAAGAATATTGTTAAGATTTGACACTCATTAGCTGTTGAAAACATTTCTTTTTATAATAAAAGGACCTAGTTTCCTTAAGCTATATTGTTTATTCTTAAAAGCATTTTCTAACTAGCTTTAAGTTTTTAACGGTGTTTTTCCAATGTATGTGTACTTTGCCATTAAAGTAAGTTTCATGTTGATAGAAGTCTTTCCTTTTACTGTGGCCGGCAATGAATGGCTTTCATTAAGGCTCTTTGTGAAATTCTTAGAAGAGTGTAATTGCCAGTTTTTATTCTATACTTGGTAGGTAGGTAAGTAGTCCCAGGAAGGGTAAAATGGTTCTATTTTTATAACCATTATTTTTCCAAACCCCATCTGAGTAAGTGGCATGTTTCTGTATTCTGTGGACAAAACTGAGACCTGTCAGGTCAGATTGAGGAATGTGAGTGTGTGGACCTTCGTGGCTTTGTGAAGTTGTGTCCTTGGGCTGCAATAATAAGCTCTGAAAATGTACACTCCTAGAGTAATAATAGCTATTATTTATTAAGTCATTACTGCATGCCAGGCCCTATTTTGAGAGTTCATGTTTGTTATTATTTAGCCTCGACAAACTTAAGGATTATTATACTCATTTTAGAGCCAAGGAAACGAGTAATTTGTCTCAAGTCATGTGACTAATAAGTGGTAGGACCAGAATTTGAACCCAGGGCTGTCCGACCACGAAATTGTGTTCTTAACTGACAGCTTCCTTACTAGAGAAGTCAGTTATTGCACCTGTATGCTACCCGTGCCATGGCAGACATATTGATCATGGTGTGTTTTCATGCTGAGCTTAATAATTCCTTCAGCATCCCATTTTTTGGCATCTGTAGTCACTCAGGCTTCATTAGCAAAATAAAACACATGTACTGTACTGTTCTTGGCTCTAAATGAGTCTGCATTAACTTTCTTCTAAATTCCAGTGGTATATTGAAACTGGGCCAGTATGTTTTTGGAAAATAATAAATAACTATTGTTTTGTTTTATGGAACAAATAAAAATGAAGCATTTTTTAGGTCTATCTTGATTGGTATGGACAGTTGATTACTGATTCATAATATTTATATGTTAGAAAATTGTTTATCAAATGAATATTTTAAATAAGAAACAAATTTTGACACTTCTCATAGAGTTTGCTGTGATAAGATTAGATCTTTTTTATGTAGTCAGCAGAAACTGCCTTGGAAGTCTTCATAAAATTCTAGTCAGAGATCAAAATACTAATCTTTAGCAATTGAATTAAGAGCTCTTGTTTTAGGGCTATAAATGGGGAAATAGAAATTTGTCAGGATTAAGATTACAGTCTGTATATGTGTGTGTATGTATGTTTTGCTTTTAGGATTTAGTCGTTTGAGACCTTACTACTACTTCAGTTGAAGGCAGCATTCTTTGCAATTCCATATATGGTCAAAGGTTTCCATCTCTCTTCTGACCCACTGATGTAAGGGGCTATTTCCACCCACCGCAGGCATCTAAAGAGCACCTTGACAGAGGACTGAGGGTGGAGGGCTTGAGCCAAGGACTAGTAATACCCACAGTAATATTTTGTCATTCCTGTCAGCTGTTTTGTATTTAACTTTCTAGAAAATACTTTTAGTTTTCTCCTTTGAAATCTGAGACATGTAACTGTGAAATAGAAAATAATTTATATCGAAATATATTTCCATTGATAAGCTACCCTACTAGCAAAGAGATTGAGGTGAGCTTTAGTCCAAGTTAATGGAAAGCTACTTTTCTTTTGTATATATGTTAAAAGTAAGTCATATATTAATACTTTAAGTTCCTTAATTTACAAAGAAATGGACATGTTCTCTCATTTTTGCAGTGATGTTTGTTAGGGGAAGAAAATATATAATGCCTGAAAGAAGGCGATCTGAAATGGTGTTGAAATGCAATTCAGATCAGTATTTCTGATTTGAATGTACTTTGAGGGAAAAAAAATGAAACTAAGAGAAATAACTCATTAGTACTGTTTCTTTAGTTTTGCTGTTTGTTCTCAGTAATACCAATTCCCTTTCTTCTTCATTGATAAGGTCCTAGCTATCTGTACTTTAAAGACAGAAGACAATACTTCTCTGTAACTCTGTGACCACAGACCCCACCAACTGGGACCAATGGATACTTACAATTGCTTGTGGCCAGTTGAAGTTGATACTTTGTTACCAAATCAGTAATTATCTGTGTTTCCATCCTGTATTTTGCAAAGCAGTCAGATTCTCCAAATGGGAGAGTCAGAACCTTCAACTAAATAACTAAGGGCAGGAAGAGCCTATTTTCCCTTAAAACACAAGGGAAATTCATTTTTGTTTGTTTTAAGCTTTTAAAAGCCTGGAAGTTATTAAGGACCGTTTCTTTGTTTCGTTTTGGCTGGTTCTTGGATTATCTGATGCATCTCCCTGGTTGTAAAGTCTAACTTGTTCTTTGCTTTGCTTTTTTGCTTCAGTTATAATGGACTTTTAGATTAAGAATTAGCTTCTCCTCTCCTGAGCTTTTAAGATGTTGTTCTGTAGCTCAGCTGTCCAGAATTTTTTTTTCAGTGTTACCTTAATTAATCTGCATATTTTTGCTGTCTGTTTGGGAAAGTCACAATTTAGGATTTGGGGCATGGGAGAGGGGAACCTTCTCTGTTGATACTGTTATCTACATGTAAGAAGGAGCTTTATAAATTGCAGAGTTCTGTACGGTTGTATATCAAATGGGCAAATTGTGTTTAGGTCATTATAAAGATAGAAAAGTTCTGAAAATTAACAAAAACTGCTTTTAGAGTTTAAGTTGCTCATAAAGTCTGTTGCTGGCTGTTGTCCATGTCAGTCCATTTTGTAAGGTATGAGGTTTTTTTCTTTTTCTTTACCCTTTGTCTTGTGTGATGCTATTTGATTTGTATGCATCCAGTTGTATAGATGTTTGTTTACATGTTTTTTTTCTCACATTAACAAGACAGGATTGAAAATGAAAATAATATCTGAAGCTTGTTCATTAACTAAAACCTTGCCATTTTTTCTTTTCGTGTCTATTGGTTTATAAAATTGACCTAATCTATTTTTATGCTGTGTACAAACTAGGCAATTTTTTTATGAATGTATTTGCTTCATGTTTCCAGTATTCTTTTTTTTTTTTTTTT
>NW_006159458.1:5196766-5199187 GCF_000334495.1 Tupaia belangeri chinensis | reverse complement strand
CACGCACATGCACCCAGAGTGAGTTTTAAGCCACAGGGTCCAGGACGCGAACCACGGTCGACTACGTGGGAGTCCAGCGACACAGCCATTATGCTAACTGCTGGTTCCCAAGTTTCCAATATTCTGAAGTAGAATTTTTTTTTCCCTGTAGATGGAATAATACTAAATTAGATATTTTAAATGTTTTATTTTAATGCGGAAGGAAAAACCTGTATAGCCTTAGGTAAATAAAATATTTTTAACACACAAAAACTTTTTCTTGTTTTTCTTTTATTAGTATCAGTTGTTAGGATACTTAAGACATGCAGAGAAAAATTAGAAAGTAGTGCTTTCTATTTCACATTCATTCGTTAGGCTTGTATATCAGTCTTGATCCAGTCAGAAGAGAGAAATTGGGTGGTTATTTGCAAAGGGAAAATTTAATGGAAAGGACCAGAAATTAAAAGAGGATTGGAAGTAAGCAATTCATAAGAAATAAAGAGAGTCCTAAATATAGGACTAGCAGATACTATCTTACATGATATCATCTTAATTAGCTACAGTACTAAGGCTGAGATAGCATGCCCAAAGACTATCTCATTCTTACCTAATTTAAACATTTTTACCTAATCTTACCTAATCTAAACATTTCTTTGAAAGAAAACAATACAATGCCTTTTTGCAACAAATGGTACATCTTTATTCACAGTCAGGAATCCTTTTGAAATTCAGTATTTCTTTTAAATTCAACTTATTAATTAATTATTTTATTTTATTTTGTAAAGGCGTTTGCCTTAAGGCATGTGCACTCTCCAGAAAGAGACACACAGTGAGATGGAAAGTGAGAACTCACCCACCTGCCCTCAGAAGGGATGGTCATGTTGCAATCCCTTCTCCATTCTCCTCCCAGGATCTTGGGCACACATGCACATGTGCCTGGCATGAGTATCAAGCCACGAGGCCCAGGACTTAAACCTTGTTTGGCCGCTTGGGAATCCAATCATGTAACCATCTGCTGGCCCCTTAAACTCAATTTAGTTATATATACACATGCACACACACACACACATACACATACAGTTTCACACAAGTGTATACATGACAAACATTTATGTTATTTAGTCTGTTCTAGGAAACATAAGAAAGTTTAGATTTCACTGCACGTAAAGCCATTTCTAAGCATCCCAAGACTAAGATCTATGTGTTGGAGAGGGCCTGGCGGCAGCTCACTAACAACAGGAAGATGCTCCGTGCCTCACAGACGGAACCTGCCAGCCATCTCCTTGCTGGGAAGTCTCAATAAAAATCTCTTTTTTAAAAAATGTCTTTGGTGCATTGAAATCTAAACTTTTTTTTTGGAGAGGTTTTTGCTACAGGGCGCGTGCACTCACCAGAACGAGAGAGACAGAGAGACAGAAAGTGAGAAGTCACCCCCCAGAGGGGATGGCCACGCCACAATCCCTTCTCCTCCATTCTTCTCTCTGGATCCTGGGTATGCACGCACACACGCCTGGTGTGAGTTTAAGCCACTGGTCTGGGACTCGAACCATGGTCAACTACATGGGAGTCCAGTGGCAGCCATTATGCTAACTGCTGGTCCCTTAAGAGAGATTTTTGCTATTGGTTGCCTAAGTTCTCCAGAGAGACAGAGACAGAAAGCGAGAAATCATCCCCCAGGAGGATGGTTATGCCACAATCCCTTCTACTCCATTCTCCTCTCAGGATCTTGGGCACACACACACACGCCCAACGTGAGTTTAAGCCACCAGGTCTGGGACTTGAATCGTGGTCAACTACAAGGGAGTCCAGCAACATAGCCATTACGCTAACTGCTGGTCCCAAATCTAAACTTTCTTATGTTTCCCAGAACAGACTAAAGAACATAAATGTTTGTCACATATAGGCTTGTGTGGAAAGTATGTGTGTGTGAGTGTGTGTATAACTAAATTGAGTTCAAAAGAAATACTGAATTTTTACTGTAAAGATTTACTATTTGTTGCAAAAAGCCAGTGTTTTCTTTTAAAGAAATGTGTAGATTAGGTAAAAGTGTACTGCTTAGATTTCTTTTCCTTTTTTGAGAGGTTTTTGCAATAGGGCACGTGCACTTACAGGACAAAGAGAATTAGAAAGCGAGAAATTACCCCCTCCCCCAGGGGATGGCCGAGCTGCAGCCAGTTCTCCTCCATTCTCCTCTTGGGATTTCAGGCGCACACATGCCCAGCATGTGTTTTTAGCGATATGAAACAAAATCATGCAGCCATTAGAAGCTATTTCAAGGGACCAACAGTTGGCTTAATGGCTGTCACTGGACTCCCATGTAGTCAACCGCGGTTCAAGTCCCAGACCCGGTGGCTTAAACTCATGCCAGGCGTGTGTGCATGCATGCCCAAGATCCCAAGAGGAGAATGGAGGAGAAGGGATTGTGGTGTGACCATCTCCCCT
>NW_006159458.1:5181512-5196705 GCF_000334495.1 Tupaia belangeri chinensis | reverse complement strand
AAAAACCTCTCAAAAAAAAAAAAAAAAAGAAGCTATTTCAAATAGTATTTGAGGTAATAAAAATGACTACCATAAAATAGTAAGTAAAAAGTGGATTAAAAATTCATATATATAATGAACCAAATTTAAGTATCTCTTTATTTCTAGAAAAAGTCATGATATTAAAGAATGCAGCCTGTGGGGCCAGTTTACCTTGTTTAAACCTCGCTTTTTCACTTAGCTTTGTGACTTGGGCAAATTACTAAAGGTTCCTGGGCCTCTGTTTTCATCTATAAAATGAGGATAATGAAGTAACCTACATACTTTATGGAGGACAGAATACATTAGTGCTTCTTCAGCACACACACGCATGCATAGAACATTCTAGATGTGTATAGTATATGTCATTTAGTTTTGGTTTGTTTGTAACCTACGAGAAATATTCACTCTGGATTACTTCAAAAGCTTTTCCTTCTCCCTGCGCTTAAATTATAGAAACTAGAGATCCACTTTGAATATAGCAGTGTAAGAAGTTGTATAGACCTATCCATGATAAAACAATCATAATTGGTTATAAGTTTTTAAAATCAAAGTTAGTAGATATAGTCCTACAGGCATACAATGAATGAAGAAACATACTTGGGAAAGTCTAAAATTTGATAAGAACAGTCATTCTGGCATTTGAACCATGACTTGTTCCTGTCTTCCGCCATTCCCCTAAGCTCAGCATGAAAAACACTCTTTACTCTTAACACTTGTAGCTGAGAAAGTGAGTTTCCTCTCCTTTTTAGATCCTGGTGAAGAGAGATGGAGGTGGGGGGGGGAGAGTCTTCAAAAAGGTTTTTTGAAAATGTGTGTTATGAAAAAACTATGCATGGATTTCAATATTACCTGCACCAAAATAAACTCACACTTTATTTCCATTTTTTACAAATTTTTTGAAGTCCCCTCATACTGTTTTTCACTAGGAGGTGCTAACATTCTTATTCCATTCAGTTTCAAGTTAAAAAGCCTAAATTCTATTTTTCTTCTTTTTTTTTTTTTTTTGATATTTTTGCTATAGGGGGTGGGTGCCCGCCAGGGACAGAAAGTGAGAAATCACCCCCCAGAGAGTATGGCCCCACCACAATCCCTTCTCTTCCATTCTCCTCTTGAGATTTTGGGTACACATGCACATTTACCTGGTGTGAGTTTTAAGCTGCTGGGTCCAGAACTCAAACTGTGGTCGACTACTTGTGAGTCTAACAACATAACCATTATGCCATCTGCTGGTGCCTACAAAGCCTAAATTAATGGTGAATGTGGTGAGTGGTGGAAAAGAGGTCAGTGGTTCCCTTCCTCCACCTAGCTCCCACTCATATGGCAGAGGCTGTACTCCATGTGTGGCAATCCTGGGGTACTGCCTCCCTAATCACCCTTACCCCACCTTACTTGTAAGGCAGATATTCAACACTTGAAGAGGCAAGTAACTACTGTCCCTACAGTCCCCAGAACAGCGGCTCAGAGATTTTGCTCAGAAGGAGAAGCAACCCGTAAGAACAGAGAGCTCAAAGCTCTCCAGAGGAACTGATTTTATTTGAAACAGAGTACAGAGAAATTCAAGCCTAAGGAAGCAATGAAAAATGGTGGAGATTTTGAACAAGATTCTTAAACAAGAAAGAGGAAGTTGCTAGCTCTTTTTAAGAGCAACAAGCCAAACAATGGCCTAGTTCACAAAAGAGAACCAAGGCGGGAGCTAAGAAGAGCCCTCCTGAGGTCAGAGCATACCTGAAAGACTGGCCAGAGAAAACTGCCCCTACCCAGGTTTCAGTGGACCCGACTGTGGAGCTAGTTATGCACTAGAGCATTGTTGAAGGCAGTCGAGCAGCCAGCCAGCAAGTAGTTGAGCCATACAACTGGGAGTGATACCAGATAAGGCAGAAAATTGAAGGGAAATAGCAATCAAACAATTCATGACAGTCCTGCCAACACAACACTCATTCCTGGGTGATTGTGACCATACCCAAGGCTGTACACTCTAAGAAGCAACCCCTAAGGCTTTACACTACAGGGAAATTGGATTTTCCTAGTCTAGTAATTAAACACAAGCCAAGAAACAGGAAAGTATTCCCGTGCACAAGATCTATCTTTCTGGAGAACTCACCTTTCCTCTGCGTTTTCATTCTATCTGGGGCCTCAGTTGATGGTGCCGATCCACATTAGATGCGAGCACATCTATCTTACTTAGTTCACTGATTCAGGAGCTAGTCTGTTCCCAGATTACCCTCAAAGATATACCCAGAAACACTGCTTTATCAGCTATCTGAGTATTCCTTAATCTAGTCAAGTTGACATCTAAAATTAACCATTGTGGCATTTGACAAAATTCAACACCCCTTCATGATAGAAACACTCAATAAACTAAGAATAGAAGGGAACTTTGTCACCCTGATAGGTGACTCTAAGAAAAAACCACAGATAATCTTATACTGAATGCAAACTGAGTGCTTTCCCCAGAAGATCAGAAACAAGAATTTCCACCCTTGCCACTTCTGTTCAACATTGTGCTGAAGTTTTTGGCCAAGCCTGTTCTGCAAGAAATTGAGCTAAGGGACATCCAGATTAGAAAAGAAGTAAACTACTTTTATTTGGAGATAACATGATTTTGTATGTAGAAAATCCAAACCCACAAAATAACTTTTAGTAATCTAGTAAAAAAAACTTTTAGTTCTATACAACAAGGTTGCTGGATACAAGATCAAAATAGAAAAATCAGTTATACTTCTATACACTGACAACAATCCAAAACTGAAATTAAACTAATGTTTCTATTTATAATAGCATCAAAAAGAATAAAGCACTTAGGAATAAATATAAAAAAAACAATTGCAAGAGCTATATACTGAAAACTACAGAATATTGTTGAAAGAAATTAAAGAAGACCTAAGTAAATTTTAAAAAGAAATCCATGTCCATGAATCCACTGAGTATGCATAGGTGAAAAAATAAAGTTGCATGTCATACTATACCTTCACTCTAAATGATCAAAGACTTAGGAAACTGTAAAGTTCTTAGAAGTAAACTTAGGTATCAATCCTCTTGACCATGCATTAGATAGTGATGCCTTAGATATGACCCCAAAAGCACAAGCAACAGGGGAAAAAAAAAAAAAAAGATGAACTTAACATTATTAAGCTTCGTATTTCAAATGACACCATCAAAAAAAGTGCAGGCATGGGACCAGCAGTTAGCGTAATGGCTATGTCGCTGGACTCCCACGTAGTCAACTGTGGTTCGAGTCCCGGACCCAGTGGCTTAAAACTCGCGCCGAGCGTGTGTACATGTGTGCCCAAGATCCCAGGAGGAGAATGGAGGAGAAGGGATTGTGTCGTGGCCATACCCCCTGGGGGGTGATTTCTCGCTTTCTGTCTCTCTGTCTGTCTCTGTCTGTCTGGTGAGCGCACGCACCCTATAGCAAAAACCTCTGCAAAAAAAAAAAAAGCCAATCTAAAAAAAGTGCAGGCAAGAGCAAAGTAGGAGAAAATATTTACAAATAACTTGTTTATTAAGAGGCCTGTTATCAGAATATGTAAGGACTCTTACAATTTATTAGTAAAAAGACCAATAGCTCAATTAAAATATAGGCAAAAGACCTGACTAGACATTTCTCAAAAATAAAAAAATAAATAAATACACAAGGCCAGCAGGTGACACAATGGTTAAGGCACTGAACTCCAACATGGTCAACCATAATTCAAATCCCAGACCCAGTAGCTTAAAACTCAATGTCAGGCACATGTATGGCATGCCCAAAATCCTAAAAGGAGAATGGAAGAGCAGGGATTGTGGGATGACCATACCCCTGGGGTGGGGGGTGATTTCTCTCTTTCTGTTCATCTGTCTGTCTCTGTCTCTCTGGTGAGTGCACACACTTTATAGCAAAAATCTCTCAAAAAGAAAATAAAAACATATACAGATGGCCAATGAATGTATGAAAAGATGCTTAGTCCTCAGGTAAATACATGTAAAAAACAAAATGAGATAGCATTTTACACCCAGTAAGTTGGCTGGAATCAACAAGGCTGATAATAACAAGTGTTGAGGAGATTGTGAAGAAATAGGAACCCCTTTACATTGCTGATGGGAATATAAAATGGTACGGCCACTTACAAACCAGTCTGGCAGGGGACCAGCAGATAGTATAATGGATACATTGCTGAACTCCCATTTGGCTGACATGATTTGAGTCCCAGACCCAGAGGCTTGAAACTCATGCCAGGCTCATGTGTGTGCATGCCCAAAATCCCAAGAGAATGGAGGAGAAGGGATTTGGGCATGGCCATCCCCTCTAGGGTTTGATTTCTCGCTTTCTGTCTCTTTGTCTCTGTCTCTCCGGAGAGCTTATGCAAGCATAGCAAAAATCTCGCTTACGGGACCAGCAGTTAGCGAATGGCTATGTCACTGGACTCCCATGTAGTCGACTGCAGTTCGAGTCCCAGACCCAGTGGCTTAAACTCACACCGGGCACGTGTGCGTGCGTGCCCAGGATCCCGAGAGGAGAATGGAGGAGAAGGAATTGCAGTGTGGCCATCTCCCCTGGGGGGTGATTTCTCACTTTCTGTCTCTCTGTCTCTTTCTTTCTTTCTGGCGAGTGCACGCACCCTATAGCAAAAACCTCTCCCCACCCCCCCCAAAAAAAAACTCTCTTATAAAAAAGAAAAAGATAAAAAGAAAAATAATCTGGCAATTTCTTATAATGCTCAGCACAGACTTATCATACAACCCAGAAATTCTACTCCTGAGTGTATAGCCAGGTAAAATTAAAACATATGTCCAGACAAAAAGTTGTACATTAATACTCATAACAGTATTACTTATAGTGACCAAGAAGTGGAAGCAACCCAGATATCCAGAAAGATAAATAAAATGTGGTATATCCATACAATGAAATATTATTTGACAATAAAAACTAATACAGTACTGATGTTTACTGTGATGCGAACAAATCTTGAAAACATGCTAAGGTAAAGGAAATAAGTCATGAAAGACCATGTTATATGATTTCGTTTACATGAAATGCCCAGAATAGGCAAATCCTTAGAGTCAGATAGGAGATTGGTGGTTGTGTGGGGCCAGGACTTTGCTGGGGAAATGGGGAGTGAATACTAATGGGACAAGTGAGGTTTTACAGGGTAATGACAGTGTTTTAAAAGTGACTGTGGTGGTGGTTGCTTATGTTTATAGATATTTTAAAAACTACCAAGTGGTATACTTTAATGGGTGAATTATATGTTAACATCTCAGTTAAGCTGTTAAGTGAACAGAAATATCCTGGGGAGCACATACTTCACTGCAGATGTGAGTGGTAGACAGGAGGGAAACTGAAGGGTCTGCTGACCCTCTCTTAAAGAAGAACTGGGGGCACTGGATGTGGCATAGCATTAAAAAGCTGTGCCCTGCAAGGCTGACCTACATGGGACCGCTCCATTTTATTCCCTTTCCTTGTTTATGCCCAGAGGCCTTCATACATCAGGCACGTGTGTGCCCACGAGCCAGGGCTGGCTGAAGCTGGGAGTGAACTGTGGTGTAAAGACCCCGTTAGGGTCTCTCTGTCTCACAGAGGAAATAAATATAACAATTTTTTTAATTAATTAAAAGGCTTTGATCTCTAAAAATATTAGTTATTGACAGGACATTGGTTTGATTAGAGTTCAGTGTATAAAATATTTATTTGTTGTACTTTAATGTTTCATTGTTTTAATCTCCTTTTTGATTTCATTAGTTGTCCATATCAACTGTGATGAATAAGAAGCATCTGCTGTGTGGTTCTAGCCTTGGAGTCAAGACCTTCCTGGAGATTAGATTTAGAAGTACTGATCATTAAGTCATTAATAAAATATTCATTTTTTTTAAAGAATCATTTAATATTATTTATTTTTATTTTTTAATTTGATCAGAGAGAGAGAAAGAGAAGTGAAAAATCAAGTCACCAGGTCCAGGTCTCGAACCACACATTTGGCTATGTTGACCATGTGGGAGTCCAACATCTTACTCACCATACCACCTGCCAGCCCCAAAACTGACATTTATTAAGTACCTATTCTGTGTTAGGCATATCAACATGTAACTTGTCGTCTATCATGAGAGTGGCTTTGGTCACCCAGAGAGAGGGTGTAGAGTGAGAAGCATAGGGGATGGTGCCAGAAGTTCAGTGTTAATGCCAACCTGGAAAGGAGCATTCTGAAATGATGGTGCCCGAGCAGTGACCAGACTGGGTGGGAGAGGCCGCCACAGAAAGTAGGATGTAGGCAGTCAGGTCAGAAGAGTGTTTGCAAAGGGATGCTCAGCAAGGGCACATGCCAAAGCAGGAACGAAGGTGCTGGAAAGAAGCAGACACAATGAGACCTGGCCCACCCAGCATTGGGTGCTCGATGAACTTGTGGAAACTGTCTCACTGATTAGGGGGCACAGATACTAGGGGGGTTGGGGATGAATATAGATGAATTATAATTAAAGGAATTTGAAACCATGCATAAATTTAATTTTGTGTAATTTTTAAAAATGTGTTTAGCTCAGAATTTCATTCTCTTTCCTTGTATTCTGTGGGATCAGAGGTGATTTTTCTCGAAGCCTTTTCCATTTTTGTAATATTCTGTGATGAGTACATTTGCCTTTGTAGTTGGGAAAGCAAGTTGTTAGGTCTCCAGAAGAATATAATGATGTGCAATATGTTTGATACTAATAATAATAATTAGCCAATATGTTGGATGCTAACCAGTGTGTTCTAAACAAGTATTTCACAAAGCAACTGCTAAGAACTAAATACCCTTTCTTTGTAATTTCCTTTGGTACTACTGAAATAAAAAAGATGTGTTAGAAGGGTTTAACCCATTGATAATCATAAGGGCCTAATACTGAGTTGTCCCTTGGCCACATTCTTGAAATCATTAACAGTCAAGTCAACACTTCAATTTTACATCTACCAGTGGCTATGACAATAAATAGAGGGCACTGGCCACTCCCATAACAAACAGAATTAAAACAAAAGAGATGGAAACTTTGGGTTGTCAGATCTTCCTTGTATTGGGTCATTGGGAAAGTCATGTTGCATTTTTGCCTAGGAAAGTATGACATGAGTTTCCCAGTGACCTAGTATTACATGTAAAGTGGGGAAGTGTTTACAGAGTGTATTTTATATAAGCCAAAACAATGAAGTAAGGATCTTTATTTCCAAATGGATTGTAAATATGTATGTTGAAACCTGAAGGGGCCCAGACTAATTTGCTTTTTCCTTAAAAGCATATTCCATACACAAAGCTTAGGTTAGACATATAAAACTAATTGAAAAAGAGGGGTATAAAATTCTACTGCAGTCTTCAGGTAAAGGGTGTCTATGCGTAGTTATAATATAGTAAAAGTTCTTGTGGTTCTTTCAATTACTTCTCAGCAGCAGGCATTTGTCCACACATCCCGCCTCCCCAGTCGTGTCCCCTGTCCCCCAGTGGTTTCACTCAACTCTGTTATGTATTATAGGTCATTTTAGCCTCTCAGGCTGTTTTTGGTTCTTCTTTTCTCCATTATCATTATGTCTGTGTTAAGCAGGGGAGGCCCACCCTCAGCTATGTTTTGGGTGGGGAAATAAGAATATTGCCAACATGAGTATTTTATTGTAGCCCTTTAACAAGTACACACCAAGTGACAAGTGATTGAGAAACTCTGCTTTTCATCTCACTAGGGAAGGGTGACCCCTGGTGGTTAAAACCATAAGCCCCAAGTAAGAGAAAAAACTTTTTGTTTCTACTTAAATTGTGTTCAAAAGTTCATGTTTTGTCACTTTCTATAATGTTCCAAGTAAATCATTGTCTCTTGCCACCATGTTTAAATGCTGAATCTGTTCTTACTTATCAGTGATGCTGTTTTCTCATTGCCCTAATTCAAGATCCAAAACATTTTCTTAACTCACTACTTCCAAGTAAGATGTCCTTGGACTCTTTCATGTTATTAAAACTTGAAACTTTTCTATTAGCTTAAATTTTGACCATTCTAATTAGAAAAACAATTTTACTTGCTGGTTAAATACTGTCAGTCTCAGAATATGCTGTCTGATTTATAGCCCTGGCTACTATGTATCTTCTTTTTAAGTTTTCTTTATTTTTATTAAGGACAGCACTTGGGTATACATGACAGACAGAATGAGAGAAATACCCCCCACCCCCCGTGGAGTGTGGTCATGTCACTTTTCTTTTTCTCCAGTTCTCCATCCTGTCATGATCCTAGGCACGTGTGCTTAAGCCTGGCATGAAGTCAGCAGTGCTAGGATTCAAATCCTGGTCTGCCATGTGGGATCCAGCTTCCTCTGAGCAGCTCCTAACTGCTGTGTTGTGAGGCCTGCCCTGCTATTTATCTTTGAATCAGTCATCTAACAAGTATTTAATTGATTGCTTCCTCAGAGATATTTATCCTTAGCTTGTGTAGTCTACCACTAAATGGCAACCAAATTGTCAATTTTGTTTTCATGTCAGTCTTTGCTGATTTATTTTTTGAAGGCCTCACTGCATTTAAAGAGGTAAAAATAAATTTTAAAATAATAAAAGCGAGGCAAAGGGCTAAATTATCTTTCTCTGGGGATATAGATTATACTATAGTATGTATCGTCTCAAAGGTTATTATACTCATATGTTCTCTAATATGCAGTTGGTAAATAGTATAGTGATCAATTATTACAGTTACATTAATGATAAAATAATTCTCAGTAGTTTTTCACCTTGATCAAAACAATGTTTTATTCAGGAGAAAAAGAAAAATCTGTTGGAACCAGCAGTTAGCATAATGGCTATGTCGCTGGACTCCCATGTATTCAAACTCGGTTCGAGTCCTGGACCCGGTGCCTTAAACTCACGCCGGGCACATGTGCATGCATGCCCAGGATCCCAAGAGGAGAATGGAGGAGAAGGGATTGTGACATGGCCATCCCCCCTGGGGGATGATTTCTCACTTTCTGTCTCTCTATCTCTGTCTTTCTGGGGAGCACACACCCTATAGCAAAAACCTCTCAAAAAAAAAAAAAGAATAAAACAACCTGTTTAGTTCAAGAGCCATGGCTTTCAAATGCTGTGTGTGGCAGTGTGACTAAGTCTACATTATTTCTCATGGCTTATAGTTCCAAGTAGAGGAACTGTGGGAAGCAGAAACGAATCCATTCCACATAATTGTATTTGTTCTCAAAGAAAGTTCTGAAGGGTTCAGTAGGAAATTCTCTTGTAACCTAGTGGAGCGTTTCTGTCTGCCACACACAGTACTGTTTGACGGCCTATGACATTCACAGCACTGCTGCTAACACCACAGGCAAAATGCCGAACTGTTCAATAGGAAAAGGATTCCACACCATCCTAAATGTACCAGAAAAGCATGTCACTCACTTCAATAATATTTAACTTCTTGTTAAATACCTCTGAATTTGTCTCCTCCCCCCCCCATCAGATTTTAATAGACAAGAAGCCCCAAAGTAACATCTGTAACAAAGTTAGGAAAAAAGGATTTCCTCATACGTATACTGCAAGTGCTTGGTTTTTGAGGTTGGATATATATCACAGAATATAGCCAGATGATGGCATAAACAAAGCAATGCAGTCGAAAGCCAGACTGTGCTTAATTACTGTTAATTGGATTCTATTAATAATCTAAAACATCTTAATTTCACAAATGTTTACAATTTTAATGTGTTTTTTTTCCTGTAGAAACATGGTATTTCAGTGTCCTAGAGTGAAACAGTATAGTCATTCTATGATTGATTACAGAAAGAATATACCCAGTATTCGTGCATGTGTTTTTATAAATATCTATACCATAGAGGTGATCTAAGTATAAATCTTCTTTATAACACTAATATGACAGAAAGCATACCTCCAAGTACAGTCTTTACAGAAATTTTAAAAGTTAACCCCTCCTATTTTAATCACTGTTTCCTATTCTCAATAAAAATATTCACTATGAAAAGATCCTGTGGGAAGATCCTCTGTGCTCATTAACGTAAAGGGGGAAATGACCGACTTAGTCCCCCCACCTCTGGAGATGGCTGCTTTTTGGCCTGGGTGTGCATCCAGGGCATCACCAGCTCTAGGACAGGACCATAGGGTTATCTTCCATATTGTCACTCACACGAGGGCTGCTCACTTTTTCAATAAAGAGCTAGATAGTAAACATTTTAGGCATTGCAGGCAATATATTAGGCATACGTTTCTTTATGCAGAAGTGCGTCATGACTTTCCCGACAACCCAACCGTTTCTGCTGGAACTTAGCTCTCACGCTGTAGCCTATGAGTAGCCAGAGACGGCACGTCAGCAAGTGTTCCTGAATGTTCCCCGTACGACTTGACTTTCAGGACCAGGCAGTGGGCCACACCTTGCAGTCCAAAGGTCATAGAAATAGTGAATTTAAGTCATAGGAGATATAGGGGTTCCTCTTAAGCATTTCTGGCTCCTGGCCATCTTGACTCTGCTACTTTCTGTATAAATAAAGGTTCTTTACGGTGACGTAATGTCCAAGTTAAACAATCCAGTAAGTTTCTTAATACTAATTTCTTGGTGCTGAATTTACTTCATAGACTTGAACACTTCCTTTTCCTTACAGACTTATCCTCAGTTTTTCAGTGGTTTTATGATATTCTGGTAGACCATTAGAAATGCATTTTCTCCATCGTTTTGAGTAGACCAGCATTACTGTTTCTCTGTCTTGGATGTCAACCTTGAGGAGTTACGTTATGCTAGATTTCTGGATTACTTCAGTTTTGCCAACTGTCAAACATTTCCACAGCCTAAGATGCTAGATTGATAAGTTTCTTTCTTTTTATTTTATCTTTTTTTTTTTTCCCTAACTGTATCACTTGCTTGGGTTCTTGGTATATTCCGGTTGTTTCACACTTAGGAGCTGTCCCTCCTCATGAAGGTGTGGAATCCGTATAGAGCTCTCAAGCTGCATTGGCACCCCTGCATTCTCCTTCTGTCATGTACATGATAGATGAATAGGACTCGAGGTGAACTGAGGGAGGGTTTAGGATTTGGAGGCTAAGTGCCAGGTAGGTTGCAGAGAGACATACACAGCCACAAAATCATGAGGGCCAACCTAGCCGTGGTGGTGTGGACCGTGGACACCACTCCATGGCCAGACACACATGGAAGACCATGGTTTGGGTCCCAGGTTAGCCTGAAACATGTGCCAGTGATCCTTCCTGGCTGGCTGGGAGGCTGGGGGGTGAAGGGAATGCAGTGTGCAGGAGCGCGGCGTGATGAGACCCTAGCAAGGGTACACCTGTTTCCATCTCTCTCAAGGAAAAGGAAATAAATAAGCTGTAAGCTTTTAAAAGACTGTAAGGATCTGAGATAATAAAGATTTTGAACTACTTCTGTTGACAAAATGGCAAACAGTTAATGGTCTGAAAGATTTTAACATTAAAAAAAAGAAGAAGAAGAAAAAAAATGCCTGCCTCCTTCCAAAGGGACTTGTTAAGTGTGGTCTTAGGGGCCAGAATTGGGGTGGGAAACCTTAAGGGAAGTTTAGAGATTTCAGAAGCGCCACATTTGTTAAACTAGAAATATTTTAATAATTGAAAATATATCTTATTCAGAGAACTCTTTAAAAAAAAAAAGAAAAGAAACCTGAGCAGATGTTGTAGTGACTTGATCTGACTTTAATGTTTTATTGAGAAAGGTGTTCCAAATAAATGTAACAAAATATCTTCTTACTTATCACGTGCTAGTTGTTTTAATGAAATATGTGTTTCTGTGTGTGTGGTAAAAGTTTATGTGCATGATGTGAGCAGCCTACAGTACCTGAAGGAGACGTCCATATCCCAGGGAAGGTAGTAACTGACATATGCTTTGGGGATGTTTGAAAATGTTGTATCTGGAAAATTCCTGGAGTAGAAATTTTTCCATCAAAACTGCTCACTGAAGAGGTCCTTCCAGGATAGTCTGTAGCACTTACTAGTCTGGTCCATTCTTTCTTGTGATGATACACTCATTTACATTTTCACCCATAAACTTTTTTTTCTGCTTTTTTGAGAGACTTTTGCTAGAGGGTGTGTGTGTTGCCCAGAGAAGGACAGAGAGACACAAAGCAAGAAATCACCACCACATCCCTCCCCGGGGAGGTGGGGATGGCCATGCCACAATCCCTTCTCCTCCATTCTCCTATCAGGATTTTTGGACACTCATACACACACAGTACACACACGCACACACACACACACACACACACATACACACATGAATGTGCACACACACCTGGTATGAGTTTCAAGCCAAATCCAGGACTCAGACTGTGGCCAGCCACTCTGAAGTCCAGTGCCCTAACCTGCTGACCCCTCATTCATGAACTTTTAAATGTCTTTTAGAAGTATGTGGAAATACTGTGTATGTTGCTGCTGCATTTTCCCCACAAGGAAATAGGAGAAATTTGAGTCACTAGTATAATTCGGAGTTCCATGTCTGTATGCCTTTATGTTCATAGCAGGTTATACAAAATCATTTAGGTAAGCAATTTTGGAATATTTAAAGAATTAACTTTGAGCACTCTTTATGTTGAGAAGTATATTCCAAAATCCTGTTCTAGTTCTCCTGGGAATCTTTCATGATTTAGTCAAAGTTTCCCTTGGGACATAGGAATTTTTAGAGAGGAGAACAATAACAAAAAAAGAATTTGAAAACTGCTATACTGGCATGCAGCAAAGAATTCTGAGGGAAGTGTTTCCTGGCAGCTTTTGTGTCGTACTTACCTGCTATTTGTAGCCTGTGAAATTTTTAATCCAGCAAACCTCCAAATATTGAAAGTGAAATGATCTAGATAAATTGATTTAGCGTGTACAACACCCAGTTTCTTTATGCCTCTGTAATTATTTAAAGCAGGATTCATAATGGGAATATCAGCTGAGAGGTTCTGTTGATGTTTGAAATGCCTGGAATGCCAACATAATTAAACAGCATATGTAATGCCTGGCCCTGCTCCAGAGCCAGTGATTACATGTCTAACATTAATCTTGTGCGTCTACACAAACTGTTAGAGTAAACATCTGGAACCTTTTACTACCAAAGCTAAAATATTACATAATCGGTTAAAAGAGCCTCTTACCCACAGAGAGCAATTTGTTTGTGTGATCTTGTTTTAGAGCAGATCTGTCTGCTTTAAAGTAGCAAACAAAGCATGTATTAGATACCTCTGCTCTCCTCCAAACGTGACTTTTCCTCTAAGGTAAATATTAAGGGTGGTTTAAATGTTGCTAAGAAGTTCAGCTGGCCGTGACTATGCTTAATGAGACCCAGTGGGGTCAGTTGGAGACCGGATTGTTACCAAAGCTTGTGACTCTGCCTTCTGGCCATCATTGAAAGTGGTGGAGTTCCTCTGATCAAAAGAATTTGATACCCATTCATGTAAGTATTGAAGAACTGAATAAAAACTGTGATCTTTGAGGTCTTAACAGAAAAACCTCAAGTTGTTTCTAGAATTTTTTATTTATTTATATATTTATTTTATTTATTTACTATTTTTTTTGAGAGGGTTTTGCCTTAGGGTTTGTGCACTTGCTGGAGAAAGAGAGATAGAGACAGAGGGAAAGTGAGAATTCCCCACCTGGAGGCATGGTCATGCCACAATCCCTTCTCCACCTGGGACCTTGGGCATGCTTGCACATGTACCTGGTATAATTTTCAAGCCTCCGGTTCCAGGACTCAGACTACAGTCAGCCATGTGGGAGTCCAGCAACGTAACTGTGACACATCTGCTGATCTCTGTTTATCTCTCTCCCTCTCTTTCTGGTTTTTTTTTTTTTTTTTTTGGCTATAGGACGTGTGCACTATACTCTTTGTACAAGCCTAGAAAAATGGTATTCTACTCTTTCATCCTTACACATATTAAATTTTCCAGAATGTAAGTGGTTTCTCTAGAAAAATGACATTAATGTAAATACCCCGGTTATTATTTTAGAGGGAAAAAGAAGATGAATTCCATGAAGGACTGTGGATTGTGTGTGTGTGTTAATGGTAGATATACGGTGAACACAGTATTTCCCACCTGAATAAGAAAAAATAAAGAGCCATGTTTAAAAATTTTTAAGCATATTTCTTTGCTTTAAAACAGAAGTGTTGAAAACTGTCTTTGTATTTAACAGCAGAGTTGCCTGGCCCGTCAGGTTTGCCACCCTGCAGATGAAGGTCAAGAGCCAGGACTGTGGAGACTCAGCTCGCAGCTCTGATTGTACTATCATATCACATCCGCAGTTAGGCCGTCACAGCCTCCTGGTCCCTGTTTGTAAAAATGGGGATGTCGATGATAACAGGACCTCACTCGCTTATTTCGAGTCTTGTATGTGCCTGGCATAGAGGAAACACCTGCCATCTGCCGGACCTCCTCCCCACCACCACTGCAGGGAGCAGACAGAGCCCAGCAGATTCCTGGGAGCTGCCTGGTGGAGTAGGGATGGAGGAGGAAAATGTTCTAAGCAAAGAAAACAGTATTTAGTGGGGCAGGAGATGTGGCCACTGCACAGAGGGAGGCAGGAGTAGAAGAAGGGGTGAGTCCTGGGTCTGCTTCATCCTGCTGACTATGCGCTTGGGGATGTTGATACATCTCCCCCACTCCTGCCTCCACCTCCATCCCAGCCAGTGTCCTGATTATGCTACTGGTCACATTGCTCATCAAGTTGGGAACCTGGACTTTATCCTGAAGTCAATGAGGAACACTGCGAGATTTAAGCAAGAGATGCCCATTCACATATTAATGCTGAATGAATGTATGAGCCAGTGGGTATGGGCTAGGTGGTTCTCAGATGGATTTGGCCTGAGAGAAGCAGCTAAAATGAAGATGTGATTGTGGTTTCTGCTTTCTAGACTGAATCTGAGCTCTTTCAGTCAGAGGTGTGAAGTCATAGATGCTTTATAGTTTCCATCTTTTTAGCGTTTTGAGTTTTTTTCCATGCAATGAACACTTTTTTAAAAAAAGTGTTAACTGCATGAGTACATTCTGAATGCCAGATGGCTTTCTTCTTAGCCACCCATGAAGACAGGGACTATCAACAGACCACACAATGTATTATATAAAAGTAAAACTGGCTGGAAAGTCACAGCCACAGGATAGGGACCGGTGCCTTGATACAGGGAAGGAAGAATCTCATTTACTAAACTTTCCTCCAAATAGTAAAAAGTTTTATCAGTGCCATTGAACAATTGGAAATGTTCATTACAG